>NW_028258308.1:2424242-2727272 GCF_053883595.1 Heterocephalus glaber | reverse complement strand
ACAACTTTTTAGATGTTCTCTATATTGTATTTGTTTCTCACAATATTCGTGGAAAAAGTAATGAGATGTAATTAACCTCATGTCTAGGAAACAGAAGGACTAAGTTAAGCACTCCTTGCATATGGCTGAGTGGTTGTGGCAAGGTTACTAAGGCATAATTGTTCCTGGGAGATGTAGGACTCCTCTACAGACTTGTGAAAACTCCCCAGTAGCTCTGCCACAGTAATGTTAGATCACACAATAGGCTACTGCACAGGTCTTCCTTCCCATGGTTGATTTTGCCCTGTGTGGTCTGATGACGTTCCAATCCTATAGAAGTTTCCTTCTCATGTTCTTTCACATAGATATTTTACCTAATAAAATATTTACACATTTAAAACCATCTTGGTATAAGTTCTCAAACTCCTAGAATGACCAAAGAAGTGCCAAATTTCAGAAGTCTTTGGTCTAATATTCCAACACCAGCATTGCAAAATGTATAGTTGGGTATAATTACTTTGCTAAGCCTGGATAACTATTGTTTTCAATTAATAAAATATATGTGTTAGACATGAAGTAAGAGGGATAATATATCAAGCATTTAGTAATATGCTTAACTGATATTTTAACAATTGTTCAATTTTATTCTGTCATAAGTTATCATTTCCAGTAAATGTTATGACTTCTTTTAGTGTCTAAATATATAACAGGAAAATTCTGCTGCTGTAATTAAATGTGTAAGTTTAACATGTCAATTAAGAATACAAAAATTATAATTGTCAAAAGAAAGGTCAGTGTATCAGGAATTATTTATTACAGTGTAGGCTGTTTTTTTCTGATCTTCAAGTTCTGCAGTGTATATTCCATAGCACTTACTTGAAAGAAACATTAGAACAGCCTCAAGTCCAGTTTGCACTATAGGAGAATTTTATAGGTGATCCATGATGAAGGTCAATCCTATTGAACAAGGGATTAATTAAGCCCTCACCTTTGGTAAATGCTTTTTCAGGTTGTACAGTTTAGTCTTCCCCATTGCTCTCTGAAGACTTTTAAAACTGGCTATAAAAACAGACCTATGTGAAGTAAAGATGGGTTAGACCACAGAGTCCACTATCAAACTTGAACTAGTTTCTCCTCTGAAATACTGTAATAATGGGCAATTATGTGCACCACAGAAACATTCTAATTGACCTCCAAGTGAGAGAATGAATGCTCATCTGTGAAAGTTGTTTATGGAATTTTCCAGAAAGCAAGCTTCATTACTACAGCAGATTCTACTGAGTGTTGCTGCAGTGTATTAGCAGGAGATTCCTTACCCCTGAAAGCCAAATCATACCAAATAAAAACTTAATGATGAAGAAAAAAGACATTAAATCATTTAAAAAGCATGAAAATATCTGTATGTATATCATATGTAAAAATTCCTAGAATGAAACTATTGTTATTTTCTCCAGAGTTTATTTTATGCTGTTTAAATATTAAGACTGATAAAAACAATCTATAAGAGAACTGTCTCTAAGAGAAATAAACTCCTCTTCAATCAGAAACATTTGTCTTGTAATCTGGACCTCAAGAGGCAAAGTTTGCACAAATAGGTGTACACAGATAAGCATGCATACTAACAAATGGTGGGCAAATTAAATAAGGAATTTTACCCTCAGCTTGTTGGCGTTGCTCAGTATTATTCAACCAGTGAGCAGTTGCCAAAGCCACTACATGATTGTCTACACTACTTTACATTGCCTAACATCAAAAAAATTAACTGATTTTTGGTGTAGAGAGCCAATACCCAATGATCTGTCACTTTTATTGCCTGAATAATATAATCCTTGAGCCCTGTAGGCAATTTAATAGAACTTGATTTGCTTTATTCTCTCTTCTCAATCCCACTGAGACAGTGTTTCAATCTGTCAAGCCCTGTATTACTTTCATACAACATTCTTTTACTGTTTGTATCTTGAATTTGACTCTTGCTCTCTGGGGATCCAAGTGAAACTGCCAGAAGTCATTTTACTTGTCACCTTTAACAACCATCAGAAAGATGGAACTCTATCTGTCTATGATAAGTCTGCATTTTCACCTGACAAAGCACAGGCATTGAAAGATACTTTCAATTTACAAGTACTATATTGACTGGGACCCTGAACCACTCTGTTTCAACAATTTGTGATCACTGACTGGTACATATTCCACTTTGTGAAATGATCTGGAGAATTTTTTTTCATCACTAGCCATCCACACGGAGAAGTTAAAAGGAAATTAGGAAATGACAGGTAAAATTTAATCTTTCATTGTTCTTAACACATACCAACTTGAAACTTACTTTCATTCAGTATGCTTTCTTGTGATGTTCTAATTAGAATTTTATGATATTTAAGATTAGTGAACCACAAATTTATAATTTAGACTAATATTAGCTACTATTCATTTAGTATTTAATATACACCAGGCACTGTTCTTGCTGTTATATACAAAGATGTATTTTACCCATATAATTAACCCCATGAAGCAAGCATTATTATAGTTCCCATTTAACATATTCAAAAAAATGCAACCAGAAAAAAATTACCCATCTGTTTATATTGATATTCAAATTTTAGTTCTCAGCCCTTTGCTTTCAAATTGTTTAAAAACATGTACTTTAATAGGTAATGACAACATTCTAGGAAATATTTGGGTTCACAGTCAGAGGAGAGTGACTCCCAATAATACCTGCCCTCCTGCGGATTCAAGCCTTTTTGTTACTCCATCACTTGAGAGTGGGTGGCTTCTGCCACTTGCTTCTTATCAATAGCATCGATCAAATGTGATGAGACAGGATGTCACTCCTTGAATAGGTCATGTGATTGGACGAAGATAATGGAATGTCAGACCTGTGATGACATTATGTTATATAAAGTTTGATCTTAGCAGGTTGTGAGAGCCTCTTCCTCTGGCCTCAAAGCAGTCACTGCCTTGTAGGGAACAGCTTGTGGAGAGGGTTGCATAGCAGGAAACTACTGGCCTCTAGGGCCTGAAAATAACCTCTCCCTAATAGCCAGGAAGAAGTTGGGGCTGTTATTTACACAGCCATTAAGAGAATAAATTCTGCCAATCAGCATAGGTGAATTTGGAATTAGGTTATTTCCTATTGGAGCCTCCAGAAGAAAATGCAGCCTGTCCCAACACTCTGTAGCTTCCTGAGGCTGCATGAAGAGCCCTGCTGTGCTGGGAAACTGTGAGATAATGAATGTAGATTGTTTTAAGTCACTCAATTTGTGGTAGTTTGTTACATAGAAATAGAAATGATACACGTGGATTATAGAAAAACACTTTATGTGTGAGTATCAAGTGTGAAATTGTATTTGGTATTGGGTTTATGTGTGTGTCTCTGTATTTCATCAAAATCTGTTTTCCTTTCTTTGCATGTTAAGATTAGAAAGTAAAAAAAAAAAAAAAAAGATTAGAAAGTAAAAGGCAGAAACTGTTTTACTCAAATGCTCTGATCAAACCCAGAGTGGTAGGCAAAGGCACACTAATGAACATTTGGGATAGTTTTGAGTTCTATTGACCACAGTGTTAATATTTTCTAAGCATGAGTCTGTGCAAGAGCAATGGTCTGGTTTCCACACACCCTTACGTGCTGATGACTGAATAAGACCTAAGGGATAGCACGAGGCCCACAGAACACAATGGCCACTGCTTTGATCACAGCCATGAAACATTTTCCTAAGGCCCAAAATGAAAATAAATAACACTTCTGTATCATTCAAGAAAGTAAATACAAGCAAAACAACAAAGGAAATACTTAATTGACTAATTGCTATGAGGTGTTGTGCCAGCAGGAAGTTTTCAAGGGACAAGGAAAAATTGATCAGAAATTCCAGAAATAAATACATTAGTATACCTGGGAGGCTTGCAAGATATTACACAGGAACTCCAGTAAATAAGTATGAGATCCAATTCTGTCCAAATTTCCTTTGAGCAACTATTTGGGGGATGGAAATATTTTCCCATTCATTGTTTACACAGTGCATGAAAGTAGATGAGTTTTTTTTTTTTTTTTCTAGAAAAAGGTAGGGAAAGAAGAAAGGGAATTACATTTTGCAGAGGCTTTCAGAGCACAGCACTTTGGGACATGTTGCATTATCATTTGTTTTATAACTATATTTCTTTATAAAATGTCACTGCGTGTATATGTATCAAGTTTGTATTCATCCAAATTATTAGTGTGGGGAAATAATATTTATTATGCTGAAGGTTATTGTAGTCTTATCTATTATGAATATATCCATGGAAATATTTTCAGTGATTAAGTTGTAAACTAAACATTATAATAAAATAAGCATTGTATAGATCATCAGCTTTAAAAACTACTATAGTACCAATACTGATGACAGTAATTTTCTCACTGATCTTTCCTCCTCCATAGAGAAAAGCAATATCCTAAATATTTTGTTCATGTTTTGTTTAGTTTTTATAGTTTTAAATGTTTCATGCAATATTATATTTCATTTCATGGTTTCAAACTTCCTAAAAATAATGTCACTGGCTGATAATTTTCACAAATTTGCAAATATTTCTGAAAATATTTGAAATTAGTACTTGTTTTAATTTGATATTCTGATCTCATGTATTGATTTATTTAAAAACTTTGTTTTTAGGGGCAGATAAAAATTTTAAATTATTAGTGTATAAATTGTATTTCCAAAAAGCATATTGCATTCATTATTTGACATTTGTTATCCCTTACTTTATGATCCTGTATAAGTTTAATTTTTATAGATTGCTCTTGAGGAAAGTTTCTAAATTATTTGGTTGAAGGATCTGGTCACTTCAAATTTATTACTTTTTATCATTTCATACTACAGTAACTAAGAAAATTGTCTTGCAATATATTGTGTTGCTACTAACTCCTTTAACTTAACATTTTTTTTTGATTACAAAATAATGTTAGCATAGACCCATTTGCAATTCCTGCATTGTCCTGGTGAATTAAGTTCTTTCTTTTCCCTATTTATTTCTTTTTTCTCATTTTTCCCTTGTTTGTTTATTTATTTGTTTATTTATTTGGTACTGGGGATCAAACCCAGGGCCTCAGCTTAGGTAGGTGCTGTACCACTGAACTACACCTTAAGGCCTTTATCTTTTTTTTTTTTTTTTTGGTATCAGGGATCGAACTTGGGACCCTGCACTTGTGAGGCAGGTGGCAGCACTACTGAGCAAAATCCCCAGCCCAAGCCCTTTATCTTTTTACTTATAAGCTTTCTGTATCCTTAACTTTTAATTTTATTATTTTATTTCTTAAGAATAATATACATTATATGGTGTCCTTCTATCCATTCCAATACTTTCTTTTAATCAGTGACCCTGTTATTGTAAATGTTAGATTCACCTCTAAAATTTATTTTGTATTTTATTTTTTCTGCTTCTTATTTTGTAAGAGAGACAAAGAAGGTCATTACATTCTTGTAAATGGAACAATTTAAGAGGAAGAGATAACAATCATGAATATATATACACCAAATATTTGTGCACCCAACTGTATTAAACAAATATTAATGGACATGAAAAATCAAATAAGCATGAATACAATTGTAATAGGGGATCAGTACTCCACTGTCACAAATAGACAGAACAACTAGAGAAAAAAAAAAAATTAACAAAGAAATATCTGAACTGAACCAAAACTTTTCAACAAGTAGATGTCTACAGAGTATTCCACCTCACAAACTCAGAATATACATTCTTCTCAGCTGCACATGGGCATTCTCCAAAATAGAACATATACTAGCTCACAGAACATGCTTAAGTAAATGCAAAGGAATTGAAATTTCTCTATGTATATTATCATACCATAGTGCATTGAAATTGGAAATAAATGACAAAAGAAAGCAGAAGAACTTCACAAACACATGGAAATTAAATAACAACCTCTCGAACAACCAATGGGTCACAAATGAAATTAAAGAAGTGGACAGTTACTACAAATAAATAATAATGTCAACACAACATATTGGAATTTATGGGACACAATGAAAGCAGTCCTATCAGGGAAATTTATAGTGGTGAATTCCCATATCAGAAAAACAGAGCAAGCTCAAATAAACAATCTAATGTTGCAACTCAGGCTTTTAGAAAAAGAAGAGCAAGTCAAGCCCAAAGCTCATATGAGGGAAACAACATCTTTCACAATAGCTTCCAAATAAATGAAACACATAGGAATCCTTTACAATGAAAACTATAGTAGTCAAGGTCCTGAGTTCGATCCCTGGTACCAAAAAACAAACAAACAAACACAAAAAAACTATAGTAGTCTGAGAAAGAAGATTAAAGAAGATACCAGAAAATGGAAAGATATCCCTTGTTCTTGTGTAGGAAAAAACAAGAGTGACAATGACCATATTTCCAAAATTGTTACCCAGATTTTATGCAATCCAGATCAAAATACCAATGCTCACAGAATTAGAGAAAAAATGCTAAAATTCATTTGGAAACAGAAGAAACATACAATAACAAGAGCTACTCTGGGCAACTAAGCAAGACCAGAAGTATCACAAGCCTTGACTTGAAATTATACTATGATAAAAAGAGCTTGGCACTGGCAAAGAAACAGACCTGAGAATCAATAGAACAGATTAGAAGATACAGAAATGACAAACATACTTAGCCAGCTTACCTTTGGTGAAGGAGCCAAACACCTTCACTGGAAAAAAGATAACCCATTTAGTAAATGGTGCTGGAATTTCTGGCTCTCCACATGCTGAAGTTTATAACTAGACCTATATCATTCACCATGCCCTAAACTGTTAGGGATCAGGCTATGTGACTTGAGTACTGTAGGGTCTGAGGATGATATAACTTGTTTTAGGGACTGAAAAAGTTAATGGAAAACCACAGGCTTCCTGGTTGTCCATAGAAAACTCACAAACACAAATACGACATGCCTAGGGCAAGATGATATCTGCTGAAGACAATACAAAGAATGTAGGTATCTGGTAAAGGGAGGGACCTGTTCACTATTTTCTAGTTATGCATTTACTGGCCTTGCTGTTCCATGAAAAGTACACTACCCCTACCCCTGTGCTTCTTGTTTGCTAATAAAAGTGGGTCAACTGGGGAGATTGTTGAGCCTGTCCACTACAGGCAAGCTTCTTCCAAGCCCCTTGTACCTTGAATATTGTCTCTGTTTCTTTTGATTCCCCATCATTATCCACTAGAGGTATCTAAGGGTCTTATCAGCCCTTGACACTAAACTAAAATTGAACTGGGTCAGAAATCTAAATATTAAGACAAAAATACTAAATCTGCTGGAAGATAAAATAGCTAGAACTCTTGAAGATACTGGTGTAGACAAAGACTTTATGAACAAAACCTATATTGCACAGGAAATATTACCAAGATCAACAACTTGGATATCATTTTATTAAAAAGCTTTTTGCACAGCAAAAGAAACCACAGAATGCAGAGTCAATTCACACTGTGAGAAAAAAAATTTGCTAGCTTTTCCTCAATGGACTAATATCTAGACTATATAAAGAACTAAAAAAAAAAAAATCAGATCACTCAAATTTAAAAACCCAAGAAATCGACCAATAACAAATGCTGACGGGGCTGTGGGGAGAAAGGAATTCTTCTCCATTGTTGTTGGAAGTGTAGACTGTGGAAATCAGTGTGGAGATCCCTGAACTAGAGGTTCCATTCGATCCAGCTATTCCCCTTCTTGGTATATTCCCCAAAGAATTAACAGCATCGTACTCCAGTGATATATGCATACCCATGTTTTTAGTAGTACAGTTTGTTATAGCTAAGTCTTGGAAACAATCCAAATAGCCATCAACCAATGAATGGATAAAGAAGATGTGGATGTTATTTTTATACAATGGAGTGTTACTCTGCCACAAAGAAGGATAAGCTTGAGACATTTCTAACTAAATTGATGCAGCTTGAAAATATACTCTAAATTGATACTACACTTGATCTTAAAGGCCGAGAAGCGATACATACTCTAAATTGAAATAAAATGGACACACATGTTCAAATATTGCAGTTTCTCTGATGTGAGAAAACGAAATAAGTAAGAAACAAAATGTATAATAGATATTGGGAAATGGGAAGAAAATGTCTAAATGAGATGGGGAGCAAGAGAGAGGGGAAGGGGATAGGAAAGAAAGGAGAAGAAAAAAAGAATAGAAGGAAAAAATGGAAACAGCTTTTATAAATAAAGAAGTGAAGAGGGGTTGAAGGGAAAGGAGGGGAATGGAAACAAAAGAAGAAGTAAGATATATCATATTCAGGTACAAATTTCCTATGTTGGATATTATCACTATGAATATCTAGTATGTACCAATGAAATAAAAAAGAGAAAAAAGACTAGTGATGATTTCATTTTATTACTGGATATTTAAGTATCCTATTCTGTACAGTGTGTCTTCAAATATTTTGCTCAGTTGCATGCATTTTAAAAATTGATTGCAAGGTTTTTTTAATATATTTTGAAAATGATCTTTTATCAAATTCTCTCTGGAAGAGAAGAAAATATAACAGTGAAAGAAGCTTTTCGTTAAATGGAGAAACATTCACACTTTAGTCGTCTAGATCAGCACAGACCTTAAAGCCAAAATGTGTGAGCAGCATTTCCAATAGCTGCTGATTACCTGTTTCTTCTTGTTAATCCAGTCCCCAGCAGCTCCTGAGGGTCGGCACATAAGTAATGTGTAGGTGAGGAAGTAAAGTAAAATCCTGTATTTTGAGGTATGAGTTAGTACAATGTCTACTTTAAAACATTACTTGCATTGCCCAGTTATTTTCTATTTGTGAACAACACTCTCAAATGCTTCACATAGCAAAAGGTGTCATATATACATATATTATATATATATGTTAAATTTAGGAGAGTCCTGAAAATTCATGCCCTTAATGAATGGGAATTCAATTGGTGCAAGCTTTAAACCTGATAATTATAAAAGTTCTAAAAGTAGAAGCTAATTGAATTTAAATTTACTTCTCTTTCTGCATCAACAGTGTGATTATAGAAACCTTTTAAAAATAGTTATATTATGCTCGAATATTTCATTAAAGCATGACATTAATGATCTTGTAAGTAGGCTAATTGTGGATTCAAAGGCAGACATCCTTTGAAGATACTTCTGTTCAATGCTTATCATTGGTAGGATAGATTTAGTAAAATGGATTTAAGTTGAAAGATCACTCTGGTATTTGTGAGATTTTTTTTAACTTTCTTAAATTCATTTGAGTTAGAAATAAAAGTTTCTGTACAAATAGAAATTACTTGAAATGGAAAAAGGATTTTTTTCTATCTTTATTAGAAATTACAGGAAATTATTTTGAGGTTTCTGTAAATTTCTCATTGGGAAAATGAAGTAACAACTTTCATGCACCTCCAAAGATTATGTAATAATGACTTTAATAACTTCTCTCCATACAAAGTTATATATAGCTACATGGTGTTCAAAGACCCAACATACTCATCCACAGAATTTCTACTGGCTCATGGTTCCTTGAATTAAAGAACTTTGTTCTAGAGGCCCCCTATTACAAAGCCAGAAACAAATGTTACATTTTCCTGTCTTTTGCATGACTCTAAGTGGAATTTTAAAGTATATACTATTTAGGTATGGGTTTGGGGGAGTCAACAGTGTGACCATGATATCAATGTGGTGAAGTATTTCAACAGTTTGTTCTTCTTTCTCACTATATGAAACTGAATTTTATGGTTGGATGTATATATCTCTATATAAATATAAAATATAAATATATATTAATATATTATATAAACAGAAAATATGTAGATATAGATATATTTTGCATGTGTATGTGTGTGTGTGTGTGTGTGTGTGTGTGTGTGTTATTGTGAATCAAACCAGGGCTTCATGCATGTCAGGTAAGCACTCTACCACTGATCCATATCATCAATCTTAAAAATATTTTTATACATATCTTTGATTGAAATATATATTAATTAAAATTAGGTAAAAATCTAAAGTGGGATTACTATGTGATCATCCATTTCACTTGAATATGTTGCCAGATGATAGTGCTCAGGCTGTGAAGAGGTAGATGGTGGCATTTGCGAAGGGAAGTGGAGAGAAATGTGTATCGAGGGTATGAACAAGACACGACTGTGACCTGTCTAAGGACCTGCTCCATTATTACTGTGAAAAGCCATATAAATTTTATGACTAGAAATCTAAATTTGATGAACTCCTTCAAGTCACATTCTCCTGTATATATAGCTTTGTTAAATCAGTTACAAGTATGTCACGTTTCAGAGATATGACATTAAGATTTTTCCCTTATTGTCTTGAGAACAAGATCAAGTTTCTACCTGAATAGAGAAAAAAAATAGATTCCTAAATTTTTTTCTGCCAGGAATTACTATAGAACCATGAAACCTTATAAAAAATATATTCTTATGTTTTAATTTGCTGAATCTATTGGAAAAATTTAGTTATATTATATAGAGAGTTATTTGGCTTTTTAAACCTTCTTGGTAATAAATAAAGTCTGTTTTCCCGGAACATTAAGACCTGGCAGATATTCTTGGTCTTTGTATATTCAATGCTTTTAAAAATCAAAAATATTGAATGAAATTCACATCGGGCAAATCATTTTTATTTTCATATTATATTTTAATTTTCCTTGAGGCTATTTAATCTTTGCTTGTTATTGATATGTTATAGATAAAAATCCTGTCTCTCTGTCTTTGAATCTATTCAAAATAACTATATCTATATAAAGCATGAGACTCTGAAACCTGGGTCGACAGATTCCGGGTAAAAATTAAAAATGAATAAAATATAGGAATTAAATTTCAGTTTTATTATCTCTTTTTACAAAGGACAAAATAATTTAATCAAATATATTTTGGTTTTGCTCCATATCATTTGAAAATAAATGAAATATTTGATAAATACTGTGAATATTTTAAAAGATTGTACTTAATGCATGTGCTCAAAGTAATTAAATCCTCAGTTAATATTGCACATCAATGAGATCACATGGTGAAGCTAGTTTCTTGCATAAAACACGTATATGGTTCTGTGTTGGTTGACTAGTATCTCTCTCCTTCAAAAAAAATTCATGTCTACCCAGAATCTATGAATGCGACCTTAGTTGGGCAGTTTCTTTATAAATGTTTTTGAGTTAAGTTGCTGTCGTACTGGATTATGGTGGTATTCAACTATGCTTTTTGTGCCTCTCATTTCCTTCTGTGACCAGTGAATGAACATGCTTCTCTCACACTCACAGAAATGGCAGTAGTGCAAGAAGTGGGAGTCATATTGAGCAATGGTTTTTCAAGCCTCTGTGTGTGTATGTGTGTGTGTGTGTGTGTGTGTGTGTGTGTGAGACATTTGGTAACATCTTATTTGTCCAAACCAGTTACACAGTCAAGTCAAGGCATGGAGAAGTAAACCTGTACCAAGTCGGGGATGGAAAATGAAAGGATTCTTGAACTAAAATAAAGAATTCGAAATTACAATCATAAATGCAACCTACCAGAGTGACTGACATGAATTCTATCTATAATTAATCAGAGAAGGCAAGACAAACACTTTAATACAAAAAGACATATGAAAGAAAACAGGAAATTATTAATTGAGGTTTATGGTGAGACACACAAGTTGGGGAAGTGCTTTGTGAAGAGCACACTGCAATCTGCTTCTACCTCTATAACTACAGGAAACATTGGAAATAATCAGCCCATTATCTCAGACATATCAAAACTTGTTCTCAAGACAGAAAGGCACCTAGTTACATAACACTTTTTCAACTGCTATCATCTCTAAATTAACTAGCAAAAGAAAAGATTCTAGTAACCCTTTCAAGGTGGCACCCAAGGCTCAATAGCATTATTAATAAGCTGCATCTTTCTGATGTCAGGATTTCTATGTGGCCTGATGTGGTGGTGTTGGCATAGAAATAATTAATCATTGATGCTATAAAAGTGTGGAAAAATGTGATTAAATGTAAGTCAGCATTCATAGATCTATAGTGGCTGAAGTTTCCAAATGAATACTTTTCCAACAGCAAAGTGTATTTAAAGCAACTGGAAAAATAATAGGTAAGATTATTTTCTCAAAAGAAAAGGTCTATGATCTCCCATCATTATTTTGCTTGTAGTGGGGACAACAGCAGCAGAGTCAGAGTCAGATGGTCTTAAGTTTGTGTCACACCTCTATCACTTAAACACGTAATTATTACCATTTTTCAACTTTTCTGATATCTCTACATATGTAAAATAGGTGTAATTACCTCTTGCAAGTTTGTTGAGAAAATGACTTGAAATAATACTTGTGAAAGGATTTTAGCAAGTGTAAACTATTAGTTAAGTCATTATTTCAAATTAATAATCTGTTTTGTCTTCCAAATTCTGATAGTTAACAGAGTAATACATAAAGGCAATACGAACCTAGTTACAAAATGCCTTATAGGATGTATTAAGGATTTCTGAACTTCAAGAAGAGCTTTAGTCCTACTCTCATCTTTATTCCTTGGTCAAAGAGAACATTGCCAATGCCAGAGTGTGGTCTGATTTTCTTGGTTCACACTCAGAAACAATAAGGGAGGTACCTTGGAGCTGGTGTTGTCAAGTCCCCTCACTTTCCACTGCATTCATTTGGTCAAAGATTTTCAATGTTTGTATTTTCTGAAATTGTCATGATTTCAACTTTAAAAAATAGCCTATAGAAGGAGATATAACTCAAACAACTCATACTTTGATGTGCTGCTGTTCCAAATGTGGAGTAAGTTAATCTCTTTCTATTTTCATTTCTTATCCTGTTTGCTCCATGGCTAATGGTAAATAACACATGCAAATTTTACTCTCAAGTTGAAGCAGTGGCCTATATATATATTTTCTTTAAAGTATAGGGACCCATGCTTTTTCTATACAAGAGTACTGTTATTATTATATGAAATATTGTTGTAAAGGGAAGGCCCCTTAAGTTAAGCTCTCAAGTTAAGAAGACTTGATTTGTAAGAGAATCAAGAAACAGGTCCTTAGTATAAAGCTGTAAAATGAGTAGTGGTGTTTCATATCTGTCATAAACTAAAGCTTATCACTGGCATGAAAATAGCCACTCCAGAGTATCTCATTTTAACTAGATTCAAAGTGTGAAGCAAGACTGCTATTCACTTCTTGGATGAATGTTTGTTTCACCCATGATGAGGATGAAACCTGCTGATACATCACCAAAACATGGCAAATTTTCTTTTTAAGCAAGCAAAGCAAAAAGCCGCATGCAGTAAATTCAGAGTTGCAGAATAAAATTGTGTAAGAATCTTGTTTGATGCTACTGCAAAGTAATTAGATTTATGAATACCAGGCAAACAGCTCAATGAAAAGAAAATGATATGCTGATGTGCTGACATTTGGACTAGCCTTATAGAAAGGAGGAAAAAAGTAAACCTTAAATTTGAATTTGTAGAAATCTTTTTCCCTTTTGTATGACTTCTTGCATGAAAATTTCCAATTCATCCATGTTAACTGAAAAAGGGTTAAAATATATTCTAAAATACTTAACATAATCTTAAAAGGGATGTTGGAATATATTAAAAGAGAGACTGTCAAGAGTAATTTCTTGGAGTTATTAATACTTTATTATGTTTTTAAATGAGATGGCTAAATTGAAATTAAAATAAAGATTTCAGTTAATAATATATTTGCTATTGTTATGAATACTGCAACTTAAGTCAATTTAAGCTGTTCTTACAAATAAATAGCTTTTATGTGGAAAGTGATGAAAACCTTTAGCAATACAGCTGGGGCACATCTGTGTTATACTACCAATATTCAATATTTAAAAATTATTCATTTATACATAATGTATGTTTTTGTTTCACATCTGCATTACCAAGGGCTAGTTTGTTTCCACTGTGAACCATTGCACAAAATGGATGAAGTTCTGTATGCATTGTGAAGTGGCAATTTGGATAGGTTTTTATTTTAATGCATTTTTTAATTAAACTGATTGGCAGTTCCTCAACAACAATTTCCCTTAATATGTTTTTTAATCAGTATAGCCATATACTATATGGGCTCTAAAGTATCAGGTAAACATATGTAGAAGGACAAATTCCTGGCCAGGGGCAATGTTACCTAGCCATACACTCTCAATTTCAGTTCGTTGTATGCTAAGACTATGATGTGGAACCATCACCACTTAAATCAACTCCACCCTGTAGCGTGTTGTAGATGAGGCATTTAAATGCTGAAGTCTTTCCTTTACAGCAATTCTACACAGTTTAGATGGGCTTAAAAGATTCTTTACAAGTGAGATATAAGTTTAAAATAAACATCAAATTAGTCTAAAAAAACCAGAAGGACCATAAGACTGATTGTAAACTGAGAAGAATATGGAAATAGGATCATTTCTCATACTTTGGCTTTGGAATTAGAGTTTAAGGTTTAATTCAGCATATAAAGGACTCGGTATCATCTGTTATATTTTACAATTTGCAATGTATTAATAGTGATAGAACCAAGTGTAGTCTAGGTAGAGCATGAGTTTTGAAACACTGGTGAGATATGACCCTGATGAAGTGAGCAGTATCAAATAATAGAAGAGATTATGTCCCATGTTGAGTAGATTAAAATATATCCTATAGATATTGGCTATCAGTGTGAGCTGGGTGACACATGAAGGGTCTTGGGCAAAGGGTAATTTGTCCAGGTTCCTGTTTTAGGAAGACTACTCTGTCTACAGACTGGAAGACAGACTCTGAGAACAGATGAGGTAGGGAGTCAGAGCAGAAGAAAGCAAGAACTTTCATGTGTATGGTGGAAGAATCCTGGAAAGATACAAGAAAGAATTAGATTAAAATACTATTTTTCAGTTTATTAATATTAAAACTTTCATTCCTGTCCTCTGATAACTGGTGTGATTCCTTAGGATTTCTTAGACTTTGAAAATAATCTATTTTATTTTCAAATTAGGAGGGAAAGGCCATAAAATCTGTAAAGGTTTTTATTGAAGTTTTAATTCATTTAGACAGAAATTATTTGCTTAATTCCTACTGTGTGCCAGGTACAAGCCTGTCTTCAAAAAATTTAGGAATAAATAAGATTAGCTGGGCATGGTGGTGCAGCCTGTAATTCCAGCACTTGGGAAGCTGAGCCAGGAGGATCACCATGAGTTCGAGGCCAGCCTGGACTACATAGTGAGACCCTGTCTCAAAAAAACCAAATAATAAAAAAAAGGAGTAAGATTAATATGGTCCCTGTGCCTCTGCTACTACTAAATGTATAATCTGGAGAAATATGAATAAATAAGATATCTAGAAAGAAGTACTCATGGAGGCAGAATACAAAGCAGTAGATACTACAACATGTAAATATATGATTTGCATAAGCCTGTGAGGAGGGTGGATAATGGTGAGGTATGAACATCTCATTCAAAGAACCAGTAAAGGATTCTGGAGGGGTAAGATATGAAATGAAGGAGGATTAGAGTTTAGAGAAATCACTAAAGTTCAGGAAGAGAAAAGACCAAGTGCACACAGAGAGCCTGGCTGAAAGAGGAAATTTAAATTATCCAGCCTCGTGGAGCAGAGAGAGGTTCAGGAGGGTGGATTGTGAGATGAGATTTATTGTACTGTGTGTGTGTTGTTAACCCATGAAAATATAAATTCCTTTGGGCAGACGCGATCTAATTGTCATAATTTGTCCTGTCCTAGCTCTTTAATATTCAATGTATGCCTCTGTTAGGGACTATAGCCCAAGTATTTTTAGTGGCCAAAATGTACCTCCTTTTAGTGTGTAGTTTCTGTTCATGACAGGGAGGCTGGGAGCCCTCAGCAGTATTTCCTGGCAGGAAACTAGAGTGCTCAGAGCATTTACACATTTCAAATCTGTAGACATCTTGGATCTGGCAGGCACTTGACTTCTCCCTCTGGGAACCTTGCTTCATGTCTTTCCCCAAACTGCACTAAATAGAATATTGAGGACATTGCCTTTGCTTAGACAGGTTTTCCAGTACTTTGAATCTGATGTCTTGACTTTTTGTAACTAATGTGCTTTCTTTCCCCAAATAGAACTCTTCCCTGGAGATCCCACACTTGCCGTTCCCCCTTCTCTTTTCCATAGCAGGACTTCCCTGCCTGCTATTTATTGGAAGGTCTAAAAAGGAGGCTTAATTTTCAAACTATTCAAGGAGGCTCTTGGGGGGTGTCATTCACTGCATCGCTGACTTCCGGACCAGTGCAAATTGAATTCCATGCATGTGTGCTTATCTGTCTTTGACAACACCTTGGAGTCTTGCCTTTTCTGTGTGAAGCCGTATGGATGCAAAGGCTGCCCCCACTCCCAGCCCCCTACATTTAGTGCCTGTCAGTCTCTTTCCCCTTCTATCATAGCTGTTTCTCTATCTAGGGCTCTCTGTAGTGTCTGTTCCCCTCCCTGCTGATTGCAGCCTTCTCTCTCAAATGGCAAAACTCCTAAAATGTTTATGGGGCTGTCTCCAGATAAGCACCAGTAGTGTGTCCTAAATAATAACACACTTTAATCTGAGTATAGCCAGTGTCCAAAAATCTTGGCAGGTTCGCTGCACCCAATCAAAACTTGCAAAGTGCAAAATTAAACTAGAAATAAATTTGGCAGCAGAATCTCCAATTTCAGAAAAATAAAGAAAATTCCTCTTCTTAAAGGAGTTGAAAGTGAAATACTTTTTCAAAAAGCACAAGATTCATGCTTTTAGAAAGGTATACAGATATCTTGGAAGTCTGGGTTAGTTGTGGCTTAAAAAAATTGCTCTTTGACATCTGAAAATGTGAACCACAGTTGGGGCGATTTGCAAAGCTAGATGATTTGGGCAGTTGGCCATCTTGAGGTGGGAAGCTTGAAGCCAGAGAGCTCCCGGGGCATCCTCTGTGGTCATTATTGCAGAGAAGCTGGCTTGCCTGTTGATCAGTTGCTTTCCCCTCTTACATTTTCTGCGTTCTCTCTTGAGTAGCCACTGAGGATAAAGAAATTGAGAAGAAAGAGTGGACACTAAAAATATGTACACAGTGAGCAATTTCTCTGTAAAGGAAGGTAATTCCCTTATTAGTACATTAGCTAGAAGATTAATGCCAAGATATGCTTAAAGATTAAACATATGTACAATGGACAGACAGAGCAGGTAGGAGTCAGGTAAGATGCCAAATATCCTCTCAAAATGTATATGTAGAGGAAGTAGGTATCCGAGGAGAATAGCCATCTTAAACTTAGAGTGGGTGATTCTTCACAGCTCCCCAAACCCAGCTGGATTTTTATAAAGAATAATATATTCACTGTTCACATAAAAGTTTCTGCTTGGGCCTATTTTCACCCACATTCATTAAACTATGAGCCATGGTAGTTCTTGTCAAAGACTTTTATTAGAAGTCAATGAAAGAACTCAGGAGGGCAGTTTGACTTCTACATGACGGTACTTTGACTCTTCAGATTTTCCTTTGGTGGTAAATTTTGCTCCTGCTGACAGCAAGAATAATTGTTCCACACAAAGTTTAACTCTATTTTCTTGCTGGGATTTTACAGTGTAAGCAATCTTAGACAACAAAGTATTTCAGACCAAATCCTGCTTGTGAGCAGGGAAAATCAACTTGTATTCTGATGTCCAAGCCTCTATATACAGAAGCTTATTGTTTTATGATGCCAAGGTGCTTACTTGGAATTGCTCTTAGTATTTCAAATGATAACAATAAAAGTAATTTAAATCATTTAAAAGTATGTATAACTGTTTTATTAAATAAGTACAATTGCACAAGGTGAAGTTTTATATTTTAAAATATTATCAGTTATTTATTTATTTGTTCCTTATTGTCTTCCACTACCTACTATTATGTATAAATCACTGTGTTTTCTCTCTGCTTACCATCGTGCTATAGACAAGGAATAGCATTAATGTATTTCATTGTCGAATTTCACGGATATGTTTTGTTTCACTTGGTTAAGATCTATGAAAAAAGTTCCCACTGTTTTAATCTTTCAAATATATGCAATAGGATTCTGAGTTTCCAGAAAATCTGCTCTCCTGGGATTCTCTCCAAACTAATTACCAGTGACATGAGAAACGCAAACATGCTGATGATCCACTTCACTTAACTTTTCATATTCTGTGTCCTATTGGGAGAGTTAGTGCCTCCCAGGTTCTCCACATTCTGGTCACTGAAAGAGACTGCTAGTCACCAGCCCTTCCAGAGTGACTGACTTATCTTCATTGATTTTCATTTCTGCTTTGTTGCCCAGTCAGAAGCAATTCTTTTTTATTTTTGTATTATCATTTTGAAAATATTCATGCAGAAGCCTCAGAGGACATCAGAGAAGACCAATTGTCTATTGCAAATGTGTTTGCCAGAGCCAGGAAACTGCATTATTGCCTCCTTAGAATAAAGAAACTCTACATTTCATTACATTCTTTGATTTGGGTACAGCCCCAGGAAAATCTCCTGCAATCAGAATGGAGTGTACTCTGAAGGTGGACTGCATCCTTCTCTACTCATTATCTGCCACAAGAGCAACTAATCTTAAAACAGCTGAGAGAATACACACTCTTACCATTTTCTCTGATCCAGCAAGTCATCATAAATAGAAGATATGCTTCCTAGATTTGGACTGTTCTTTCTTAACCATGATCAGTTTTTTCCAACAATGACTGACAATTTGTCTTGAAGATAAATATTATCATTCATTTCAATACACTTATGCTTTGAATGAATATGGTATTGAGACTTACATTGACTTTGATACCACTAAAAACTAGATGATTTTAAAAAATCAGATTATCATGGTAAATAAAATTACCTTGAGTTCTTACTGTTGATTTTCACTTCATGACAACATTTAGAATATTTAAAATACCTTAGATTTTATTCTGATAACCTAAATGACATGAGGAGCATGATCCACAAATTACTTTAAGTAAAATAAGACAACTGAGTTTACAAATACAAAGACTTCCAAAATTAAGGTCTACGTCAAGTCAATTTCCAAATGTTGGTGATTGTGGCAATGGGCAGCTACGTTCACGGAATCATTTTTCAGATACATATGGGAGACCATGTCTGAAGGCTGATTTCAGAAATGGCCCTGTTTCTCCTCACCTCTGAATCTGCATCTTTTGCAATATAACTTTATAGTTCTTATGTATTATGAAGCTTTGTGTCACTGTGACAAAATACTGAAAAAAAGTTATGTTGGCTCATGATTTCAGAGGCTTCAGCTACTGGTCAACTGGTTGTATTGCTTTAGGCAGTGGCACAGCTGAAACATTATGTGGAAGATATGGTAGAGGAAGGCTACAATCTTCATGGCATCCAGGAAGCAGAGAAAGAGAGAAGCAAAAACAAGAGGTGAGAGACAAAAATAGATCCTTCAAAGGCATGCTCTGATTACCTACTTCCTCCAGTACCCTGCAACCCATGAATTTTCCATCATCTGCCAACAGTGCCATTAGATGGGGGCCAATCCTTTATTTAGCCCATGGCCTTTGAAGGATATTGAAAACACAAATTATCATTAGTGATTACAGCATAATTGTCTACCTTTTGAATCTTGCCTGATTGTGTAGCTTCCTTTTGCTGAAAGAATGTGGCAGAATTAATGATGTGCCTATTATGAGTCTAGGTCTGGAAGGGGTTTTGTACTTTGACTCTTTTCTAAAGAATAACTTATGAATGATATTACTAATGTGACCCCATTTCCACCGTTGCCCTAGCTGCCCGTCAGCCACTCAGAACACTTGAGCATGTGGCTTTTCTTGACTGATCAGTCCCCAGACAATGCAACCACAGCTGACCACAGATATATGACAGATCCTAGTTGAGACCACAGAACCTGACCCAGAATAGCACAGTCAGGCAGCTGATGCTTAAAAAAGTGAACAACAGTAAATAATTGTTCTAGTCATTATTCTTCAGGCAGCTTGTTACAAAGCACTAGATACCTGATGTAGAAATAGGTTGCTGAGACAAGAGATTGGCATAAGAAAAAATTCAAGCTGGGAGCTGGTAAAGGCTGAAAAAACAGAGAGAAAATTTTTAGCAAAACAGGGAAGATGATGAAGAAATTGCTCCTGGAGACTGAGAAAATGATAACCTGTACATTACAGTCACAAAATTATTGGCAAAATAATTTCATATACTAGGAAAATGGAAAACATACTTCATGTACTGTACTTTAGTTAGAAATATCTCCAGGTAAAGTGTGGAAAATACCAGACTATTGAACCTTGTGTCATATGATATGGCATGGGAAGAAATAATAGGAAAAATAATGGTAAGTTTGCAAAAGAAATTTAGAGAGGATAAAGTGAGAACGGGCTTTGCTTGGTTGGCAAATGAAACTATTTGTATCTTATTTTCTTAATAGGTAAAAGGTAAAATAGGTAAAAGCTTAATAGGTAAAATAGGTAAAAGCCTCAAATGTAAATTATAAGCACTCGGACAAAGACCAAACCAGTACTGTGTGTTATAAATATTTTGTTCAGACTTCTTAAAGGGCTAAGTTGGTACCCATAAAAAATCTCAGCTAGGGAAGAATAGGGCTTCTGAGAATCTGAAAGGTATAATCTCACAGTAGCTAATTCTCCAAGTAGCAGTATGTAAATCTATACAGAGAAAAGCATATGTTAAACTTTATTGTTGCTGTGGTTCTTGTGTAGTGGTGTGATCACAGATCAGATACATATGAAGCTTATGAAGATTTTAAGGAGGTTGAGTTTTCTAATGTGCCAGCAATTTGGACTAAAAAGGCTTGAGATGGTTTAGCTGCAAAAATAGCTGCATCCTCAAGTTCCTATAGGGAGGGAGAAGGCAAAGAAATTTACCCAACTTCCAATAAAGGTGTTTTCTTTAAAATCATTAATGAATGTAATAAAAAATGTGTATTATGGAAGGAAAAGCTCCAATATTGGAACTGAGAGAGTAGAGGTCAGTGATTGGAGCATCAACTTTTATGGAAAAAAATGGCACTAATGGAGAGTCAATTGATGCCTGTAAAATAGGAGAACGTGATACCACATGTCCAGTCAGACCTGAAACTTTTGCAGACTAGTGCACACAGTGGCAGCTATGTGTATTTCATTTTTTACCCTTTCAAGTGGGAGTGTTTACTGTGCTCATCCATCTCTGTAGTGCCAGAGATTGGCAGGTAATCTGCATTTTCATCTTTGCATTTTCATGTAGTCTTTGGATACAGAGGAATTGTATGTAAGGGGCCATGTCCAGATATGATATAGATTGTGGGTTCTTGGATTTAGAAACTCCTGCTGGTTTGGGGATGGAATGAATGTATTTTGCATTTGGGGTTTATATAAGCCAATACCAGAGATAGGATTGTGGTTAATTGTTTATAAAAATGGCCTGAATTTCTATATTCAATATCATCTCCACAAAAATGTTTCATTTTAGCTGTTATGGGATATAATTCCAAATGGTGAATTCCTTTGACCTAAAAAATTTTGAACAGAGGCCTCAATATGACTTCCATATTTTTGTTTTTCCTTTGGTGACCTGGCTGCTATCATGTAAACAAATTTGGTTTAGCCTGCCAGATATTGAAGCATATTGTATAAGTCACTCCATTACCCCAGTGGATGTTATTAGCTCCAAAATTTGTGAATTTCTGTAAGTGAGGTGACTCTGGGAAAGTCACTTCCAGCCTACCTGCAAACTGCCTGCAGACACATGGTCAAAGCAAGCTTAAAGACATTCAACTTGATCCATATCAGAAGGAATGATCAAGTACTTTCCATTAACATTAGCAATAAAATAGAAATAATTTTAAGACACTAAATTTATGGAGTTTTATAGTTCGTCTCTCTTTGATGTTTAACAATCGATGTTACACATCCTGAACCCCTAGAGGTCCTCTCCCAGCTCACTGAATACTGGCTTTCCATAGTTAGGAATCCATCCCCTTGTCTAGTCCACACACTTTTATTTAAATAAAAGAAAATATATGATTGAGTTAAGAATTAGTTGAACATGCATTTTACTGGTTTGAGAAGAGAAAGGATAATTGAAGACTTGGGAGCATATTAGAGATTTTGGAGAATCTGTCTGACATTTTCTTATGAGAAATATTATAGATTGAAGGCTTGAGACCTCTGTGCGAGAATTTAAATGAGAACAAAGATTTGAAAATATACAAGTACTAGAAATTGATGGAAGTTTTATTAACAAAGTACATGTATAAAGCAGAATTCTTGATGGAAATGTTATAAAGGGTACATGTACCATTTAGAAATAGCAGCAGTGTGTTGGGAATGCTAGGTGTAGCTAATGCCCTGGAAGTAAAGTTTAGGAAGTTTATGGGAATATAGATAAGGTACAGAAGTGAATAGTCTTCCTATCTCAAATTCTGTTTGTAGACTGGGCTAGAGGTAAGCAGACACTCAATGTACAAACAATCTCCTTCCTACTCTGGTGTAACTGGATTTATATCATGAGTGTACTTCTCATACAGTGCTATCAAAGTGTAAGAATGCTGTATAAAGTTGTATCATTTCAAGGATGTCATCTATGTTGTAACTCTGTGGTTAGTATTAGGATAAGCTTTGTGGCATCTCCATGACAATATAGTACCATTGTCTTGAATGCTGGTGAATGTCTGATCCAAGATGTATTTGGGCCTATGGTTTCTATTAAAAGAAGTCTTTTCTTCCATTCCTTTTATCTTAATCAAGCCTTGTCATCATCAATTCTGTCACAGGTCACCAACATCTTAAAAGATTTTGCAAGGAAAATCAACTTGTAGAATAATGTCAATCCAAAATACTATTAGCCAAGGTTTCCAATGTAAGTAGCATGACTGAGATTTACACTGTCAGCTCTCTGACTCCTAAGACAGTTTTGTTTTCTCATAGCCATTCTGCTTCTCTATTTGATAGAAACCTGAGGCACATATGTGAGAATCTATCTGGTGGTATTCTCATTACTAGTTGCATTTGCATATTAGGCCTGTGGAATGAAAGTCAGTCATGGGAAGAGCTATATGTTTTATTTAGAGAGAATATCAGACTCCTGACTTACTTTGTTACTCACTGTTGTCTTACTTTTGAGCAGGCTGGGCCTGCCTCTCATGCATTGCAAGTGAAAATCACTATATGATCATATGGTGAGCTATGTTATAATTTTCTGGTTGATTATTCTGCCAACATATGTAGGGTTATGTGGGAATGTCCTAATATTTTGATAAGAATCCAATATTTAATAAGGTACTTTATCTGCTGTTGTAGAAAAAAGAATGTAATTACACTTAAGTCTATTCAAGTTGATTTAATTTAAAACATATTTATTCAATACCTAACATGAGACAAGCTCAGTTCCAGGTACATTGGCTACAATCTTCAGTTCTCTGCCTTTCCCAGGTAAACATACTAGGGATTTGAACCTCAAGGACTGGAATTCCTTTAGTCAATTCTGCATCTGCGGCATTAATCGTGGTTCTAGGCTCTTGTGAACAATTGTGATTTCTTATTTCTGTTTTTCTTGGAGACACAGGACTATTTCTTGGGAAGAAGTAGTTAAGTAAGAAGCACTGTCTGGCCTTCATGTTCCCTTCTAGAGCACTTTGTCCTGCTGATACAATATTTAGTAAGAGTGTGGATCCCACAGCCTTTGAGCAAATGTTTTATGACTTTTATCCTGAATAGTTGAAAGAACACCAATTGTTGTGTTAGAAATATCTGGATACTTTTCTTGCATCTTTTGCTTGCTATTTACGTGACCTGTGATAAACTGCTTAAGTCATGCCCAAGCTGTGCATTGCCCTAATAAATAGGGATTAATGAATCTTATCCTCAAAATTTCCTGATAAACATTTCTGTCCATAACATAATGGTGGCAATTTTCAAATACCTAAGAAATGCTAAAAATGCATTTTATAAAAGAGGCTCCCACTAAAACTTGTGACATTTGGAGGTAGTGAAGATTAATGCACAGAAGGATGTGGGAAGAGACATAGGCAGATAAAGATGATTTCCCTTCTCTTAGATATTAAAATGTATGGAAACATAGCTTTGGGGATTTTAGACTTTTGATAATGTGTACTAGGGGATCTTAGAGCTCTAAAAAGAGAAATGTTATTGGAATTAGTAAGAAATGGCTGTTATTCCATCAGAAAGAATGTTGATGTGTTACTGTGTCCTGTCCAATTTCTGAAACAGAAGTTCATGAAGAAGTCTGTAAGTCCATTTCTGACATTTAAATACTATCTTTTATCATGTTAGGTTTGTCTCAGCTAATCTTTCAAACATTGAGGTGAGACATTAAAAACTAGTGAGACCTAGACGTAGAAAAAAATTCTCCTCAGGAGGCTCAAATGAGTGATGTTCTATGTCTCTAGTGATGTTCTGATGATAAATTGGTCATTCCTGATAGTATTAAGCATTGGATTGTACCTATGAAATAGTTTGCACTTAAAATTTATGTAACAGGAAAAGAAAATTGGACTAACACAAAAAATATGCTCAATTTCATTTGGAAATTATGTCTTAAATGACTTTGTCTTTCCATAGTAATGGATTGTTTTACTAGAGCAATTATTTGTAAAATTTTGAATTCTATTTGGATATGCACATAGTTTTCACATGTACAAATAAAAATAAATGAAGGCAATTTCTGTATGTAGAATAGTTGTTTGAACATAAAAGATACTCAGTGATTATGTATCTAATTAATGCAACAGGAGTGTTGAAAACATTGGGAGATGGGGTTTCTCCTCACATTGATGAAGGAAAGTTTGAGGTCTTGTACAGTCTAAACCCACAGTTTTGTGACTTAAAATCTATAAATTTGAGAAGATAAAATTGGTCTAAAATAAAGTAAAGTGCCCACTGAATTGAAGAAATATGGATTCAGGTGAGAATATTGAAAGTTTTCATTTTTATAAGTGTGTTTTTGAAGGAGAAAGGTATAAGTGCCATTTACTTTTCTTTTAATTTTTTGTTTTAAAAGATAAACTACCTTTATAATTGAGTGCTTCTATATAAGCAGTCTATATAAGTTTTTTGATTATTTTTCCTTTTACATACTTGAACTAACAAAATCTGTAACACTGAGGTAGTTGCTTAGTTCTCTTTTAGAGTAGAATTGTACAGAGTCTGAAAATCCTCTTATTTAAAAACCATTTCTTTCCTTTTATCCAAAGAAGCTTTTACTTCAAGTGGGTGGAGAGGATTACTTTCAAGTGTGATAGAGACATTTCAGAATAAACTTAAATGTAAATTTTATTGGCAAATTATCTTTTGTTCTTGCAATGTCAAAATCATTTAATTTTCTTTCTTTGGAACGAAGGATGTAGCCTCAAGTGACAGTCATGTGATGACTATTTTTTCCTTCTATCATAAGTATGAAATGAAGGCAATTCTTTCTGTAGTGTTGTGTGTTTGTTTTGAAAGCAATGTGATTGAAATCATTCTTTTACTATAGCTTGCTTTAGAATTCTCCTCAAATTAAATCTTTGCTATGGCTAAGTACATTAGGCTATTATATTTTAAGTTTATGCCTTCGTGTAGAAACTAAGGAAAAGTGGAAAGAGAGAAGGTATGGGGAAAGTGGATGGATTGATTATCAGACTTGAATTTAATGTGCTAAACTGGGTCATGAGGGGGGAAATGGGGCTTTTAAGTGTGGAGTTCCCTGTGACACCCATAGAGCGGATGTCTGCTCCAGTTGACTCAAGAGGTGGAAGACTGCTGATTCCCAGGAGTCCAAACATCTTGAAGACAGGATGTCTTGCCATCTGGGCCTTAAGGGGAAAGCAAGGAAGCTCCTGAAAGGACAGTCAGATAAAAGTTAATTATTCAGCCAAATTGTCATCACGCCTTGCTACCTAAAACAAACATCCGGGCTCAGCAGAACTTTATGCCTTTGTTGTTCCTCCATAAATCTAGGGGTTTGAGTCAGTTCAGAGCTTCACTCCATTCTGGTGAAGACCCCTGGCCCCCAACAAAGATATTCCCTGTCTCTCTTATCTTCATTCATCAGCGTTTGCTGGCCCAAACCCAGCACATAAGAATTTGGAAAGTTAAAATTTGTCTCTGGTCTTGGAGTATTTTTTATTTTCCATTAATTTGCTTCACTAAATATGCTGATTTTTCCATTCTCTTTCACTCTGCTTCCCAACAATGTTCAACTGCCATGTAGAAAAATCTGTGATTTAAGTGAAAAAGGATCATTAACCCCACTGATCTGAAGTTCAATGTGACCAATAACAGCTTCTAGATGTGATAATCTATCATACTATTAATAATATGTCATTGAGCAACATAAAAATATATTCCAGTGTCATTGAACTATTGTTTATTCTTATAGCCCATGAAAATTGAAATGAAAAGTTTAATTTTTTAGTTAGTATGGCATTCATGACTTTTCAATATTGTGTTTGGAATTGTAAATGGTTTTGTGAATTTAACTCTAACTTTAGATGTGTCTCTTGCCTTAGATAAGATGCTTGTAATTTTTTCTACATACTTTTAAACTATATACTGTGTACTTTTCTTGACAAGACTGTGACTACTTAAAACACTTCAGGAATCTTACTGATCTGAAGTTCCCAACCCACCCAGGACAGCTCACCTAAAGTCGGCCATTAGCTAGTTTTCTGGTTAGGTCCTTGGTTTGTATTTCTTCTTCTACCTGTCTTCTTGTGTAACTAAGAAATGTCAACCTAAATCAAAATAAAACAAGAAGGCTCTGATTAATATCTGAAAGAATTTTCCAATTTAGTTTGAGAGAGAAAACAAATATTTGTAGAAGAATGCTATTCCAATAGAATTGTGAGATCATGAAACTCACGCAACATAGAGAAGAGTTTGGGGGATGTCAATGAGGAGAATTACAACCTCAGGTTTGCTTTAACAAGATAAGTGTAATGCAGGAGGTGCACAGTGAACAAAATGTAGGGCTTCCTTTGGCCGAGAAGAAGGTGAAGCTATCCCACCTTCCCCAGTAAGGCTGTCACTGTGGAAAATTGCATTCACTCTCACAACATAGAGAATAAATTTCTGAACAAACGATGCATCAGAGCTGATTTTTGAACAGCTATGTGGCATTTTTGACATTTTTTTTCAGGAACCAATTTGAAGGGTTATACTAAATAGGCTGTGATGAGTCTTAGGCAGGAGGAGGAGGCAAATGGGAAGAAAATCTGGAAGTTGCTGTACCTGGGAGGTAGCCAAGGTCGAGGGCACACAGCAGGCTTCTAACTGGAGAAATAGAGCAGGCAAAGGACAAGCTCCTGCGGTCACTCTCTTGTATCAATAGCCGGAAACCTTCTGAAGGTTCCCACGGATTTCTCTTTCACCTCTCATTAACGTCTACAAGGAGCATTATCTCACAGGAATGCGGGATGTCATTTATTATTTTAAATGCAGTCTGTTTTCAAGGGAGATGGTAGAAAGGTTATTGCTCTATTTGGTTTTTCCTGGGTGATGGAAATATGATATGTTTCTAACTATTTTCAATAAAACTAATTATTTTTATTAGGTTGCCCTGACGTGATGATACCTAAGAGATCTCAATTTTCTATACAATGTTTTTAAGTGGACATGAAAGAGCTTTACCTACTTATTGGGTATGGCATGATGATTCATCTGTATTCACAGTATGTATTGAACATAGAAATGATCACTTGTATCTCAACATTTGTCATGTCTGCGTGTTGGGAAATATACTTCTAGTTATTTTGAAATATATCATAAATTATAGATAATAGCTACCTTACTGTACTATAGAACACCAGTACTAATCATCTGATCTGTGTTTTTATTTCTAACTTTTCTCCATATTTTCCACAACCCTTCTTTTTTCCTAGTGACCATTATTCTACTATTTTCCATGAGATCGTCTTCCTCCTTCTCTGACAAACCAAGCCCAGTATTTTGTTCACTGTGCACCTCAGATATAAAACTATTCTTGATGAAACAAACCTAATGGTTATAATTCTCTTTCCCCAAGTGATTGAGAACATGCAGCATTTTGTAAAAGTTGCTTGATATGTATGTTTGAGAATCTTTTGTTTGCATAGATTTATAAGCATCATTTGTAAAGGAAAAGAATCACACTGCAAAACTGGTCCTTAATCAAATTGTCCATACACAGGTATGCTTATGTAATTACTACTGCTGGTAAAATAACATGAAATGCTCGAGACAAATAAGGTAAATTAAAGAGACCAAATCAGTTAGCAGGTATAAATTCATAAAGCCATCATGACCTGGAAATAGGATTTGTCCCTAAACATAGAATCTGAAATGAAAAGTCAAGGCAAGGCAGGATAGAAGGGAATGGGATTAATATGAGAAAATGGAAAAACAGGAACAAAATATTTGTAAATAGGGAGGGCTGGGGGGGTTGAAGGGAGGGCTGGGCAAGGGTGAAAAATAAGAACCAAGAGAGACTATGCAAAGGTGCAAATTTCCAATGATGAATGTCATTATATTGCATACCTAAAATGTACCAATAATTAGAATGAATAATTGATAATGCAAAATAGGAAGAAAAGGTCCAAAGGGGTAGGGGTTATGGGAGGGGCAGGGGAAAGGAAAGAAGGGAAAGGAAAAAATGATGAGAAATGGAAAAAATGGAAATAAAGTCTTTGTAAATAGGGAAGGGTGGAGGGCATGAAGGGAGGGCTAAGAATGGGGAAAAAATAAGAACCAAGATGCATTATATAAAGGTACAATTCCCAATGAGAAATGTAATTGTGTTGTATACCTACAATGTACCAATAAAGAATTTAATACAAAAGTTAAAAAATAAAAAATAAAAAAAGAAGGCAGTAGGGCTCAGGAAATAATCACAGATTGATTAACATTATTCTCCCTCCATTTCCTTCCACAAACCAACCGTGGCCAGCCCTGAGCCTGGCCTACAGGAAGCCTCCTAAGAAAGCACGTCGCCTCCCCTGGCTCCCTCTTGGAAAGATTTGGGTGGATCACATATGAAGAGGGTGGAAGTAGAGCCCAGAGACCAGACGGGGTGGACTGAGTCAGGCGGCCTGCTGGTGGCAGTTCTGGAGAACACTATCAAAGACAGTGACCACGTCTGGCAGTAGGAGGAGGAAGAGCCAGTCCTGCGATGATGCCGGGGCTCTGGAGTGGGTCTGGAGAGGGCTGGGACTCTAAGACAATGGAGATGCGTGGCAATCTTGAAATGGCCCTCCCACAGATACCACACTGAGATCATTGAGGAATCGTGCCACAGGCTGAGGCTTCAAAATGGGACATGTATAAGAGAACTCCAGAGCTGCCGTATGGGCAGGCTTCATGCCAGAGCCTAATTTTCAGTGCATGGAGCCTCATTCAGAGGTCAAGAACCCCAGAAGGGGAGATGAATAGGACCACTCCCTTTACAGATAGTAATCCGGGTGGGTACAGCAGGGCACCCCTTGCACCATCCCCTGGGTGAGTGAAGGCCAACAGGGTGCAGTCCCCTGAGATTCGGCCCTGAGATCTCCCAAGTCCCCCAGAAAATAAAAGCCTGTTTCCTTCAAAAAATAAAATAAAATAAAATAAAATAAAATAAAATAAAATGAAAAGTCAGAAATATCCTTGAGCTGACTGTAACCTGACATGAAACCTGTCTATTCGAATTTGTACCTCATCACAAGATAATGAACAATAGGATCTGGAGGTCTCTTAGGTCCAAAGAGAAAAGAAAATAAATAAGATTTCATAATCATTATTCCAACTTCACTTTGGTTTTGAATAAGCCACCTCATCAATACTGATATGTTATCGTCACCTTGACATGGACACTACTATGAGAGCCTCAATAGTGTCCTTGTTAGCAGCTCCAAGCCTTTTCTGCATTACTTCATATCATTTTGGGTTATTGTACTCTTTCCCATGAGATCAAATGTTTCAGATTTTTTGATGAGTTTACTAGTTTTAGTAGAAATACTTTCACAAAAATGAGTTCAGCTTTCTTGGTTGTTAAAGGTAGGAAAAAGTTCATAATCACAGTCTGAAGATACCTCAATTCTCCCTTAGCCTCTGTTAGGAAAAGTCCTATTTACCAATCTTGTTTCTGCAGATTTGCTTGTGGAGGGTGGTGGCTCCCTAGTCTTTTACTTAGAATTAATGTAGACTTGTGTGTGGCTCCTCTACTCACGCCAGGGCTCTGCCTTCCCTCACTTCCAGCTCTGCCATGCAAAACCAGACCACATGACCAGTGTGAGCGCACATTCAGAGCATGGCTCATAGTGAGCAGGGAAGGCCAGGACTGCCCACTCACATCCTTCCTATCCCCATCTTCTGTGGTAACAGCTCTGTCAGGAAAGAGAAGCATTTTCAGGAAGATAGGATATTACTGCTTCAAAAATTTTGAGATCTACTTAAATCGAATGCTATATTTTCCAATTCAGATGTAAATATGTTCAGAAATGTGTTCACCAAAATATGTTATTAATGTTTGTATTTGTTGCTTCCAGTAGTACATTCTACTTATCTGATTATTTCTACTAATGAAATGGCTTATTCCCCATAGGGGAAAAACAAATGAAGCATTTCTGTTAAGAGATGACTATAAATGTAAACAGATTCTCTTTCCCACTTTCTGTTATATATACATGCATGGAAAAGGAAGACAAAGAGAACCCATTTTTATTTTTGCTCATCCTAATGGAACCTAGCAAGAGAAATGTTACCATTTTTTCTTCATTTGTAGGGTTTATGTAACACAACACAAAAGTACTTTCTGACACCTGTTCAATTCACATTTGATCTTGGCTATAACAGGAAGAAAGCCTTTTTCTCCCTCACTGCTTTTCACACGTCAAGGGTCTATGCCTTTGGGGAAAAAAAAGAGAGAGCTGACTCTGAAGCTCTAGAGTATTGTCTGAGTTCCATGACCAGCTGCCACCTTCCTTGCAGTATGCTTCAGATGATTCTAGGACAGTAAAACAAGCAACAGGGCAATAATGCACATACAATAATAGAACCAGCAGCCAAGTTGAGGCAGCAAAAAGAGAGTTTGAGCTCAAGCACCTGTGAGTCAGTTGTGTAATGTGACAGATACGCCTTCACTCTGAAGTTTCTAAAAGATATTACTTGTCTGCATTTTAAAATGAATACAAGAAAAAACTTGAAGCGATTATTTTATTTTTACTATTTCCATTTATGAGAAATACTATATAAATATGCACACATTTAATATGTATTTTACTTATTTCTAATAAAATATATTTATAGAACAATTTTGGACTCAACATGAAATTGGGAGGAAAGGACAAAGATTTCTTGTGTGTCCCCTACCGCTGCACCTGTATAGCCTGCTCCATTATCAGTACATTCCATCATAGTGGAACATTGGTTAAAATTGATCAACACACACTGACACATCATTATTATGTAAAGCCTGTATTGTAGTTTATATTATGTGTTTCACTTATGATGTTGCACATTTTATGAGTTTGAATGAACATAATGACATTTTCTACCATTATGGTACCACACATAGTACTTCCATTGCTACAGATCCCATATACTCCATCTATTCATCTCTCCATGTCCTTTGACCCCTGGCAACCACTCAGTTTTTTTAACTGTCTCCATAGTTTTGATTTTTCTAGAATGACTTACATAGTTATGTGACATTTTGGTCAAAGATAGACTGTGTATACCATGATGCTTCTCTAAGATTGTATCACCAAAGTGAGATAGTAGCTGTCTTTTTTTTATGTATACTTTATGTTGCTCCTATAATGATAAAATTGCCAAATGTTTCTTTTCTCAAATGTATGCCTATTGTTAATGATTACATGACTGTATCTGTAATTATATACTGCATAGCCTTTTCACATTGGCTTCTTTTATTTAGCATTATGATTTAAATTTTTTCTATGTTTACATAACTTGATGGTTTTTTTCTTTTCACTACTCAGCACTATCCCACTGTCTGCATGTATCATAGTTTATTCACCCATACACCATCTGAAGGACCACATAGCTGCTTCCAACTTTGAGCAATGAATAAAGCTGCTATAAACATCCCTGTACATGCTTTTGTGTAGTAAAAGTCTCAGCTCTACTAGGTAAATATCAAGATGCATGACTGCAGGATCCTATGTTTAATTTTGTAAAAATTACCATTTTGTCTCCTAACATGGCTTTACCATTTTTAACTCTCACCAGCAACGCATGAGAGATCCTCTTGATACTCTCATGGGTATGTGGTATTTCTGAAGTTCTGGATTCTGGCCATTTTATCGTATTTCAGTGTTGCTCTAATTTTCATTTCCCTGATGATATACAATGTGGAATACATTTTTACATGCTTACTTGGTATTGTCTTTCATGGAATTTTTGTTAAGCCTATTGAAATAATTTTTCATCAGGTTGTTTTTCTTTTTCTTTTTTTGGTACTGGGCATCAAACTCGGGGCCTTGTGTTTGCACAACAGGCCCCAAAACCACTGAGCTAAATCCCCGGCCCAGGTTGTTATGTTTTCTTATTTTTGAATGTTGAGAGTTCTTGGTACATTTTGAATAGCTGTCCTTTACCACAAAAATGTATCCTGCAAATTTTTCTCTTAAATCTGAAGCTTGTCTTCTTTCTCTCTTGAAAGTGTCATTTGCAGAACAATGGTTTTTAATTTTAATTAAGTCCAGCCAGTTAATTCCTTCTTTTGTGTACAGTATATTCAAAAATCATCAGGGCCAGGGATTTAGCTCAGTGGTTCCAGCGCCTGCCTTGCAAGCACAAGGTCCCTAGTTCGATCCCCAGCACCAAAAAAAAAAAAAAAGTCATCATCAAATTTAAAATCATCTAGATATTTTTCTGTGTTACCATGTAGGAGTTTTGTAATTTTATATTTTACTTATAAGTCTGTGATCTTTTTTGAGATGATTTTTATGAAAGTTACATGGATATTTTTGGCATGTGGATTTCCAGTTATTTCAGTACATTTGGTGAAAAGACCATCTTTTTTCATTCTGTGGCATTTATCCTTTTGTCAAATAACAGTTGACAATGTTTATGTAGATCTATTTTTGTTCCACTGAAATATTTTTCCACTATTTCTTTTAAAAAATTAATTATATTGGTACATTTTAGATATACATAATGATCACATCCATCATAGGGAATTTCTACCTTGATATATCTTGATTCTTCTTTTTCCCATCTCCCTCCCCTCTCTTCAACCCCTACTCCACTCCTTATTTACAAAAGCTTTGATTAGACTTTTTCTTCTATTCCCTTTTTTCTTTTCCCTTCCTTCCATTTCCCTTCCCCCTCCCCTATTCTTCTCCTCATTTAAACATTTTCTTCCATTTCACAGTATCTATTATACATTTTGATCCCTTTTTACACATCAATTTCTCACACCAGAGAAATAATTTGTTATTTATATGTGTGTCCTATTTATTTCACTTCAGAATATGATCTCAAGGTGCATTCGTTTAGCTAGAAATGTCTCAAGTTTATCCTTCTTTATGGGAGAATATTCTATATATTTAAAAAAATCTTCTTTATGTATTCATCAGTTGATGGGCATTTGGGCTGTTTCCAATATTTAGCTATTACAAACTGTGCTGGTATAAACATGGGTATAAACATGCACATATTGCTGTGGTATGATGCTGTTAATTCTTTCAGGAAGATAACAAGAAAGAGAATAGTTAGATCAAATAGAACCTGTAGTATTAGTTATTATTTCAACAATATTATGTAGTCTTAATTCCTACAGCTTAAAATCAGTCTTGCCTGTCTTCTAAACTTTCTTTTTATGTTTCAATATTTTAGCTTTCAATATCTCTTCAATATTTTTCAATATCTTTCTATTGTTGCCTATCTTGGTTTATTCCTTCTGTAGCAAAATTCTAGAATCAATTTGTTCATATCCACAAAATAACTTACTGAAATTTTTTTAATTGGGATGCATGGGATTAAGAGATCAAGTTGGGAAGAACTGACATCTTGACAGTATTGTCTTTCTATCCATGAACATAGAACATTTCTCCATTTACATAGTTATTTGATATATTCCATCAGTTTTATAATTTTTCCTATATAGATTGAGTATATATTTATTAGATTTGTAGCTAAGTATATATTTTTTGGGATGTGCAAATATAAATAGCAGTATGTATTTACCTTCAGTTTCCTCTTGGTCATTGTTTATTTATCGTGTGTTCATTATATATAGGAAAATTATATATATGAAAATTATTGATAGTTTTATTAACTTTGTATGCTAAAACCTTGTTCTAATGCTTTTTTAGTCTCAGGAAACTTTTCATAGATCTTTTAGATTTTCTGAGTAAATTACTATGTCACGTATAAACAAAGAATTTTATTTTCTTGTTCCCAATAAGTATAACTTCTATTCCCTTTTCTGTTTTTATTCATTGTGTAGGACTAATAGTATTGAAAAGGAGTTGATGGCCAGGTGTGGTGGTGCACAGCTGTAATCCCAGGACTTGGGAGACTGAGGGGAAGATCACCGAAAGTTTGAAGCTAGCCTGAGTGGGCTACATAGTGACTTCAAGGCCAGCCTAAACTGCAAAGTGAGAGCCTGTCTCAAAAAAAAAAAAAAGGCCTTGTAAATGGGTGGAAAAAGGGAGAGACAGCATCTCTGTTGAAAAGGGTGTTGAAAGCAGTTGGTGAGAGGGGACATCCTTATTTCATTCCTCATCTTCTAGATTTTCACCATTAAACATGATCTTACCTGTAGGCTTTTGTAGTTTATCCAGTTAGGAAGCTTGCCTCTATTGTTAGTTTACAGAGAGTTATTACAAAGAGAACCTGAATTTTTAATCAAATGTTTTCAGCATTTATTCATATGATTATGCGATTATTCTTCATTGGCCTATTGATGTAATCAATTAATTGATTTCTAACATCTTTGCCTACAAAAAATAAATACCACTTTGGCATTGTTGTTAATTACTTTTATACTTTGTGACATGCAATTTGACAAGATTGTTTTTGAGGAATTTTACATTATCCTGTTTTCCAATATTAAAGGCAGTATTTTCTTGAAATTCTCTTTAATTTTAGTGTTAGAGTAACATTGACCTAATAATATCACTTAGGAATTGGTCTATCTGTTTCTGTCTTCTGAAAAAGATCTTAGAGAATTGGTATAACTTTTCTTTAAAAGTCTTTTGATAAAATTCATCAGTGAGTCCATCTGGGCCCTAGGCTCTCCATCCTGGAAGGTTGTTAATTATTGATGCAGTTTCTTACCTGCTGAAATACATATTCATTTCTCATATTTTAATTTCTAATTAAAATGACAATTTTTCCCAATTTTCTGCTGACTTTATTTACCAAGTTTCAATGTATCTCAAAATTCAGCCTTCTGACATTTACTCTTAGTATATTTGGTCTTTCCTGGGATGATCTCTTTTGCTCTCATGCCTTTAAAGTTAAGGAATGATGATTAAAAATGTGTATCATTACACATTACCACTAGGCTATAGCTCTCTATGTTCATATATTCAACTGACTATTTAACATTTTCACTTGAATGTCTCAATATCTTTTTCAATTTTGGGAGAATTTTGGCATTTCATCTTCAACCTGTGCTTCCTTTGGTCTTTTTTTTTTTTAATCATTAAATGGTACTATTAGTACTAACACTGCAGCAAGCAAACCTGTCAGTCATAAAGGGGAAGTTTTTCTTTCTCTCATTCTTATTTTTGTGCCATTAAATTTACATTTAAGATTATATTTTATGTCCTATAAATTCTACATCCATTTCTTCACTACTTCAGTTCAAACTACCATATCTTTCATCTAAGTAACTGAATAAACTTTTTAAACAAGTCCACTTTTGAATTCTACATTTTTTTCACTACTCAGAAACTAGGTTAAAGATAAACTAGATTAATTCCCTGTTTTACTCCAAACTTTTCAATGAGCCTTTGGCATGATAAATTTACCAGGCCCGTATACTTTTCCATGGCACACTATGCCCTACAGAGTTGAAAACCTGCCTAATTTCCCAGTCATATCTGTTACCACTTTTCAATTCACACCACAACAACAATCAAGACTACCTTGGCATTTCTAGGATGCTTGGCTTTAGAAAATATGGAGTCATTCACTTCCTTCTCTCTTGGTTGTGGTCAAACAGGCCACACTGACACTTTCCCTCAATTTTTAATTCTGTAGTCACCTAATCTGAAATGTACTTTTTTATTACACCAGTTAGAATAGGAATCCTAGGTCTTTTCCTTGCCATGTACCCTGCTTTGCATTTTGTATAGACCATGGAAGAGGAAATAATCAATACAATGAAGAGACAACCAAAAAAATGGGAAAGATTTTTTTGCCAGATATTCTTCAGACAGAGGACTAATATTTAGAATATATAAAGAACTAAAAAAATTAGACACCCCCAAAATAAAAGAATCAAAAAATGGGTAAAAGAATAAAAACAAATGACCAATAAACATCTGGAAAAAAACTTCACTATTTTTGGCCATTGGTAAATGCCAATTAAAACATCATTAAAATTCCATAGTACTTCAGAAAGATAGCTCATCAAGAAACCAAATAATAAAGGGTGGCTAAGCTGCAGGGGAAAAGGAATCAGTCTACACTGGTGATGAGAATAGAAACTAGTACAACCATTATGGAAATCAGTGTGGAGATTTCTCAAAAAATTATAGCTAGAAATTCCATTTTACTCAGCTATTCCCCTTCAAGGTATCTTCCAAAAAGAGTTAAAGAGATAATATCACAATGATATATGTGTATTCTTTTATATATATATGTGTATTCATTTTTATAGCAGCACAATAACGAAATCTCAGAAATGATCTATATGTACATCAATAGATGAATGGATTAAGAAACTGTGGTACTTATTTACAATGGAAAAACTTGAGCCCTTTGTTGGAAAATAGATGCACTTTGAGACAATAATATTAAGGGAAATAAATCAGACCCACAATCCTAAATATCTTGTTTTTCTTATATGAAAAAACCCAAAATATAAATAAAGATAAAATAAAAGATAAATAATAGGAAATGGAGATAGATCTTTTGCAAACAGGTAGGAGACCAAGAGATGGAAGAGGAAAGGGGAAGGGATAAAAAAGGAATTAGAATGTGTTATGTTCATGTACCATCTCCCTACAAGAAAATAATGAAAAGTTGATATATTCCATCATTTTGAAATAATCCAAATGGTAATATCATCATTTGGTTTTAGCATGAAAATCCAGCATGGCTTTTACAAGCCAATTTTCTATACTGCATTGGCAATCAAATACTTAGCTATAGCATGTCATGAATCCAAATGGGCACATCTAAACTAAACAGCATGCATTTTAACATCATTCTACCTCTGAAAGTCTCTTTTCAGAGTCACTGTGAACCAAGATTTCACTAAACAGAAAGTCTGCATGAAGTGATATGTTGGAATAATTTTTTTGGTAAAGTTTTATATCGGTTAAATTGTTCTCACTGTATAATGGAAGTAGTATAAAGTCACATCTATTCAGTACAGATAAAATTCAGGCTTATTACACTTTTAAGAAAAAGAGTCTGCAGTTTCATGCCAGCAATCACATCTGCAAACAATCACCAAGCAAATCTATTTTATTCTACATCTCCTTTGCAAGTGTGAGGATTACTAGATTTTACTGACTCTCAGAATCATACTGTTGGAATGATAGTTTATCCACACAAAGCCCTACCACTGACACATAAATAAGCTCGGTGTAAACCAAAAGCACAAGTAGATAGTAATGTTTTCTGAAATATTTGTGCATTATATGAATAACTAATGCCATTATACCATTCTCAGCAATTTCTCTCTAGTACACAGTGACAAAAAAGATGTTACAAGATTGTAAGAATAATATCAGTTTAATTAAAACATACATCATTTATTCCTCCTTCATAAATGTGCTCTGTGTAGTGAAACAATTAGTGTTACTCCAAAACAACAGATATTTAAATAGGATTTAAAACAAATTTAATGAAAGTAGATAATACCAAAATTTAAGTAATTATGACTACAGATGTTTTCTAGAGTTTAATAATATAAAGTTAGAGAATAAAGGAACAATAACATCTGCAAATACATTAATGTAACTAAGCAGTCCTATTTCTGTGTGTCCCCTAAACTTCTAGCTTTGTAGAATCATTTCCTTTTTCATAACTGTGAAAACTCTCGAGAGAGAGACATTTCTACTAATTTTCTCGTGCTATGATATTCTTTCTTCTTTGACTTTTTATATCACTGATTTTCTATATTTGAGTTTAATTTTTCTTTGCCCCTAAATCTACACAAATCTGGACACAAGTCTTTTATATTTAATTTTTTAAAAGAAAAACTCAACGTGAGTCACATGCATACCTTGTGAGTTTTACTCAAAATTTCAAGACAAGGATGAAGCTTGTGTCATAGAAACACAGAATAGTGGAGAACAGAGACTGCAAAAAATAACTTAGAATTCAATATTGGATTTAAATCTCCCTAATGCCTTATAGTCATTTCAGTATCCAGATTTCTCAGTCTCCTTCATTATAGTGTTCACAATCATAGGCATGCCGAGTGTGGCAGTGTGCGGCCATAATCCCTGAACTTGGGAGGCTGAGGCAGGAGAATTGCCATGAGTTTGAGGCCAGCTTGAACTCACCTTTGAGACCCTGTCTCAAAAAGCAATATAATAATAATAATAATAATAAATAAATAAGCACACAATTATTTATATTTTATTTTGTAAGCTACACTCATTTGTGAAGAAAAACAGTCTGTTGCTTCAGCTTCATGATTATGTTTAGCTGATCCTAACTTTATCAATTATAGGATGAGTGTACATATAATTAAATATTTCTATGAAAACCACAGTTTAAAATATGTACTTGCATCTTAGTAATCCTTCCTCAAATTTTCATCAAGTGGCCTTTCACAAGCTTTGTACTCTGTGAGAATTTTTTGTTCTTTAAAGTATTTGTAGCAAGAGATGACATTTAATTTAATAAAACTGAGAACTTTCTTCATTTTCATCAATTTAAAATTAATATATAGCTATATGTATGTTTTACAAAATTATAAATATTTTGGGATGTTAGTATAATTTTCTCATAACACTGAAGTTATTTTTCAACTGGAATGTGGGAACGTGGAGACTTTTACCCAAACTAAGAAAATGTGTTACAAGTTTGAGAGACATGACCTGGATCATATATTTTATGAAAGCAAATACCTTCTAATAACCTCTAATTCTTTGTCCTATTTTTCTGTTTCATTTTCCAAGATAATTAATTGTAACCTGGGTTCAATATGGAATAACTATTTGCATACTTATGATGACTTCCTTAATCAAGATATAGTATCATATAGTATCATCACATACAAAGGAAAGCTCATCAGAATCACAGCAGACTTCTCAACACAAACCCTCAAGGCAAGAAGACCTTGGAGCGTAGTATTTCAACCCCTAAAGGAAAAAAGCCTCCAACCCAGTTTGATGTACCCTGCAAAACTCTCTTTCAAAATTGATGGAGAAATAAGATACTTTCATGGCAAAGAGCACCTTAGGAACTTCAAGAATACCAAACCAGCACTCCAAAAAATTTTAGACAATATCCTAGGAAAAAACAACAAGGATCACAACACCACAACCCCAGAAAGCCTGGCAGAATGAATCCATCAGTCATGACAAGAAATTAAACACAAAAGGGAAGAATCCAACAAAAAGAAAAAGTCATGACAATGATAAATCACTATGTATCAGTTATAACTATCAATGTTAACAGTCTGAATTCACCAATCAAAAAAATTGATTGGCAGATTGGGTCAATAAGCAAGATCCAACAATATGCTGCATACAAGAAACACACTTAATTTAAAAAGAAACTCATAAGCTGAAACTTAAAGGGTGGAAAACAATACTCCATGTGACAGGAATCGCCCCATAAAAGCAGTAGTAGCTATCCTCTTTGCAGATCAAGTGGATTTCAACCCAAAATCTGAAACATTCTTGGTCCCAAGAATTTCAGATGAGGGACAGTCAACCTGTATGTACAAATCTATTGTGAACACGTGTTTTCATTTCTCTAAAGTAAAAATGTAAGAACAGAACTGCTGGTTCTTAATAGTAATACAAGAAATTTCTAAATTGTTTTCCAAAATGGTTTTATCATTTTACATTCACATTAGCAGTATTAGAAAGTTCCACCTGGTTCACACATAAGCTGACATTTGTTCTTTTAAAACTTTTAACTTAATCTCCCTAATGAGTGTATAATACAATCTTGTTATTGTACTGATCAGTATTTTTCTGATTCTAGTGTTGCACACCTTTCCTTGTGCTATACTGGCTATTTTTCATCTTCTTATGTCTACTTTTTAATTGGGTTGTCTATTAATGAGCTGTAAGAGTTCTTTATATATTCTGGTTGTAGGTTATATGTATTATAAATATGTTCTGGTTAAGGACTACTTGTCATTTGCTTAAAGATGTCTTTTAAAGTTCTGAATTTTGAGTAGTACTCCATTTTATATATAAAAAAAAATCCACATCTTCTTTATCCGGTTTCCAGTTGATGGGGACTTGGGTTGTTTCCAAGCTTTAGCTATTACAAACTGTGCCACTATAAACATGGGTGCATATATATCACTGTGGTATGATTCTTTCAATTCTTTTGTGAAGATATCCAGCAGGGGAACAGCTGTGTCAAATGGGACCTCTGGTCCTAAGTTCTTTGAGATTCCACCTCACCCCAGAAAGAATGGCTGCTATCAAGAAATCAACTAATAACACATGCTGGCAGGGATGTGGGGAGAAAGGACCCTTCTCCATTGTTGGTAGGAGTGCAGACTGGTGCAACCACTGTGAGAATCAGCATGGAGATACCTCAAAGAACTAGGACTGGAAGTCCCATTTAACCCACCTATTGCCCTGCTGGGTATCTTCCCAAAAGAATTAAAAGACTCATACCACAGCGATATATGTGCACCCATGTTTATAGTGCCATAGTTTATAATAGCTAAAGCTTGGAAACAGCCCAAGTGTCCATCAACTAGAAACTGGATAAAGAAGATGTGTTTTTTTAATAAAATGGAGTACTATTCAGCAATAAAGAATGAGAAATTAGAGACATTTATAGCTAAACGGATGCATATTGAGGTCATATTCTTAAGTGAAATAAATAGGACGCACGTGTAAATACTGAATAGTTTCTCTACTGCGAGAAACTGAAAATGTAAATAAGGATTAAAATGATTAAAACAAATAATTGATAATTTGAAATAGGAAGAAAAGGTTCAAAGGGGTAGGGGAAGTGGGAGGGGAAGGGGCAAGGAAAGAAGGGAAAGAAAAAATTATGAGAAAAGAAAAAAATGGAAACAAAGTCTATGTAAATAGGGAATGGTAGAGGGGGTGAAGGGCGCACAGGTAATGGGGAAAAAATAAGAACCAAGATACATCATGTACAGGTACAAGCACCCAATGATAAATGTAAATGTATTGTGTACCTAAAATGTACCAATAAAAGAATTTAAGGAAAAAAATAAAGTTCTAAATTTTGATGGAATCTCATTTATCAATTTTTTTTCTTTTATACATCATGTTTTTTGTATCCTGGGAAATTCTTGCCTACCCTAAATTCATGAACATTTTCCTTTGGAATTTCTTCTTAAAGTTTTATAGTTTTAGTCTTTCATATTTAGGTTTATAGATCCTTTCAAGTTATTTTTATATATGGAAATAAAGGGTTGATGTTAATTTTTTACATACGGATACCAGGTGTTCCAGTATCATTTGTTGAAAACATTTTCTTTTCCTCTGCTCTTTTGTTGAGTTTATGTTCTATAAAATGTTAATGTTAAATAATTTTTCAAAACTCAGTGGACCATATATGTGTGGTTCTATTTCTAGATTCTCTGTTTCATTTCATTGATCTATTTGTCTTTTCTTATGCCCACATTGCCTTGATTACTGTAGCTTTAGAGGAAGCCTTAAAATTAGGTAATAAATGTCTTCAACACTGTTATTTATTTCTTTTCACTTTTCCAAGTCCTTTGTACTCCTACATAACTTTTAAATTTCAATATCCAATTCTACATTTATAGCAAGTATACACAGACCTGAATTTTTATATATACCTCGTATTTTCTAATCCTGCTAAATTCTAATACAAGTTCTAGGGGCTCCTAGAGATTTCTTAGTATTTTCTCTGTAGAGGATCATTTCTTCTACATATAAAGATTTTGCTCCTACCTTGCCAGTCCTATCCTAATTGTGTCATTTTATTGCCAGACTATTTTGGTTTGGGCCTAGGTTTCAAAGTTTAATGGACAGATGAAGAGTAAGCATATCTGCCTTTGTTCCCCACCTTAAGGAGAAAGTATTGTATCTTCTCCATTCATATAAGGCGTTCTCAATGGAAGTATGGGGTGCATGTCTTTAATCTGTTGAGAAGTTTCTGTTCTACTTCTAGTCTCCTGATAGCTTTTACCATGAACAGCTGTGGAATTTAGTCCAATACTTTTTCTCCAACTAGTGACAGGATCATATAGCTTTTTCCTTTCCTCTGTTAAAACGATAACTTTTGGGTGTGGATCTTCCATTGCTGAACCAACACTGCCAGCCCTATAACAAAACCACTTTCTACATCCTGCCAGATCTGACTTCTAATAGTTTGTTTTGTTAAACAAATTTCTATCTATGTTCATACTTTTTTCTTCTATTTTCTTTATCCAGTTTTAGTATTGGCACAATGTTGATTTCCTAAACTGAGGGGAGAAGTGTTCCTTCTTTTTTGTGCTTTAATTGTTTGATATAATTTATCAGTTAAAATGTATATGAGCCTGCTCTTGTCATTTAGGTAGGGTTTCAAGCTAGGAATATACTTTCTTTAATAGGTGCTATTCAAATTTTATATTTCCTCCAGAATTAGTTTCATTAATTTGTCTTCCAAGGTACTTTTTAGAAGTTGTCAAATTTATTTCAAAACAGATTTTTGAAATATGCTTTATCCTTTTAAATTCTGTAAAATCTGTGTCTCCTAGATCTTGATATTGTGGGGTTTTTTTGTTTTTTGGGGTTTTTTTTTGGTACCGGGAATCGAACTTGGGACCTTGCACTTGCAAGGCAGGTACCGGAACCACTGAGCTAAATCCCCATCCCTAGATCTTGATATTGTAATTTAAAAAAATGTGTAATTGATATTGTGTAATAGGAAGTAAAGGTCTAAAGGAGCAGGGCAAGTGGGAGGGGTAAGGGAAAGGGAAAAAAAGCAAAAGAAAAAATATGAGAAAAGGAAAAAAATGGAAACAAAGTCTTTGCAAGTCAGGAAGGGTGGAGGGGTTGAATGGAGGGCAAGGGAAGGGGAAAAAAATAAGAACCAAGATACTCATGTAAAGGTACAAGATCCCAATGATGAATGTAACTGTATTTTATACCTAGAATGTACCAATAAACTTAACGGGAAAGAAAAAAAAGAAAGTTCAAGTCAGTGACAGATGAATTTAGGCAATATATTAAGCCATCCTACAGTGCTGTGAATATGGGTGGGGTCCTGGAACACCATGAATGTCATCAATAGGTCATAGAACCCTGCTGAGGCCTTTGTGATAACTGGTATCATACCAACCAGGGTATCATACTGAGCCTTACGAAGGACAGTGATCTGGTGAACAGATAGCGTCTTATTTGCTTTTTTTTGGTGTATACATTTAATTTCTTATCATTACTAATAATTCTCTGAGAACAGTCTCAGACTCTTACTTGATATCAACAATTCTGCAAAGAGTTGAGCAATGAAACATAAAAAGAAGAAAAAACACCAGGAGAAGAAACTCTTCAAAAGACCTGTGAAGAAGTCAAGGGTACAAGAAGAAAGTTGGATTTACAAGATGTTCTGCAGGGTAGAGCCAAGGTACTGGCCCAAACTCAAGGCCGCAAAGTGGCAGACAGTTCTTCCTCAACCTCAGTGCACTTCTATGAAGACAAATTCTTGGATGCAGAACTGCACAACTCTCCAGAGGATGCTGCTGAGACACATGAGATGGTCCCAAGTTCAAATCTGGATGCAGCAGAGAATTTCTCAGTCTCAGAACATTTGCCCTGCATTCCTTCTTCAAGCAAGTGCATTCCTGTGGACCAGGATGGTCCTGGATCCACCCAGAGGCTTTAAAATCAAGATTTGATGGAGAGCGAGAATTTCTCCTTCATGGAACATTCCCATTTGCCTTCCTCCTTGGCCAGTAACCCTTCAAAGTCTGCAACATCTACTGAAAAGAAAAGAGTCCTGAAGGTTTACCATAAGCCTGTCCCAATGAAAAGGGGTATGGCTTCCTTGGGGGATACAGAAGAAGATTTGGAGCCCCCCGCAAAGATGACAAGAAGAGCAAAAATTACCTTTCCTGAGAAGATCCCTTCAAAAGCCAGCCTCTCTCATATGTGCCTAAGAGACGTCCTAACTGACAGTGAAAATGGCTTGCACGGGGAAGGCCAAGAAGAAAGGGAAGAGGCTGAGAAGCCACCTGAGAATCTGGCCCAGGGTTCGGTGCTGGAGGACCCGTATAGTGGCTTTAGGTGCATGGTCTGCTGCCAGGTCTTCCCCAATATGCGGTTGTTTAAGAAACACCGGGAGGATGGGGTTGAGGGTGGTGCTTCATGCCTTAGTCTTGCATTTGCCAAACCAAGGAACACAATGAAGCAAAGCAAGAGAATCACAGAGGAGGAGGATAGGAATATTACAACATCTGGAGGTGATACGGAGATATGCTTCAGGTTCTTGTTACTTTTGGCTTTTTGTGGTTTTTTGTTTTACTATTATAATAAATAGAAATTAAATCATAAAAAAATAAATGCACTACACAAATATATAGAGGTTACTGGACACTGTGCTGTGAAAATGAAATGCTTTTTTCTCTTTTTGAGACAGGATCTCAGTATATGGTACAGGTTGGCCTCAAACTTGTGGCTATCCTCCTGCCTCAGCCTCCTGAATGTTGAGATTACAAGTGTCCATCACAATACTTGTCGAAATTTTGAGAAAAAGAAGACTTTAGTTCAATTTTTCTCTGCCTTTTATTATCTTCTTAACCTGGCCATCTTTAAATATCAGTTTCCTCATATATAAACATTGTCTACTTTTTAATAATAGTTTAGCATGGCTGTTATGCAAATTACATGTGTCAGTGTGTGTTCATCAATTTTAACCAATGTTCCACTATGGTGGAATGTACTGATAATGGAGCAGGCTATACATGTGCAGCGGTAGGGGACACACAGGAAATCTTTGTCCTTTCCTCCCAATTTCATGTTGAACCCAAAATTGTTCTATAAATATATTTTATTAGATATAAGTAAAATACATATTAAATGTGTGCATATTTATATAGTATTTCTCATAAATGGAAATAGGTAAAAATAACAAAATAATCGCTTCAAGTTTTTTCTTGTATTCATTTTAAAATGCAGACAAGTAATATCTTTTAGAAACTTCAGAGTGAAGGTGTATCTGTCACATTACACAACTGACTCGCAGGTGCTTGAGCTCAAACTTTCTTTTTGCTGCCTCAACTTGGTTGCTGGTTCTATTATTGTATGTGCATTATTGCCCTGTTGCTTGTTTTACTGTCCTAGAATCATCTGAAGCATACTGCAAGGAAGGTGGCACCTGGCCATGGAACTCAGACAATACTCTAGAGCTTCAGAGGCCTAGGAATATACTTTCTTTAATAGGTGCTATTCAAATTTTATATTTCCTCTAGAGTTAGTTTCATTAAATTGTCTTCTAAGTTACTTCTTAGAAGTTGTCAAATTTATTTCAAAAAAGATTTTTGTAATATGCTTTCTATATCCTTTTAAATTCTGTAAAATCTGTGGTAATGTCTCCTAGATCTTAATATTGTAATTTAAAAAATGTATAACTGATATTGTGTAACAGGAAGAAAAGGTCTAAAAGAGCAGGGGAATTGGGAGGGGTAGGGGAAAGGAAAAAAGGGAAAGGAAAAAATATGAGAAGAGGAAAAAAATGGAAACAAGGTCTTTGCAAATAGGGAAGGGTGGAGGGGGTGAAGGGAGGGCAAGGGAAGGGGAAAAAAAAGTGAGAACCAAGATACTCATGTAATGGTACAAGATCCCAATGATTAATGTAACTGTATTGTATACCTAAAATGTACCAATAAAGTTAATGGGGGGGGGAAAGAAAAAAATGAGCATTGTACTGCTTTTCCTTAAAAAAATTCAAATTCTTAAAGTAATATAATTTATTTTCACATTGAAAATCACCAAATATGTACATATATATTTTGCTAATATGAACCAATGCATTTTATGTATTTTGAGAAGAGATCTGCATTCTACCATTAAAGGGAATGTAGAAAACATATTACATACACAGCAGTATAATTATGATTTAATAATATTTTATAACAATTTTTGTTTTCTAAATTTATAATAATAGAGATCTACAAATTCCTTTAGTATAAAAGTGACATATTAACAGACTTTGTTAATTGTTTATGTTTCAATATTTCACTTATGTACAATGAAGAATAGTGATCTAAAAATATGTGTTTCTGTTACTTTGATGATCGTTTTACTGATTTTTTCCTAGGAATTCTTCAACAAAGCCCTGGTCTACATTTATAATGTAGAAAAATAAGAATTTTTGTAAATCAAATAACCACCATTTCCATCTGTAGTAAAATAACTCTTCATTGTATCCAACTCTACATATTCTCCAGCCTACCTTATATAATATGTTCAGTATGATAAAGAGTGAAAGTGTGCAAAGTCATTGGACATAGCACATCCTGGCCCAGAAATCATACATATAGGTATGACTAGAAGTGGACACATAGACAGAGAGTCAAAATTGACACCAGATATATATCCTGGGGCTTAGAGGTAATTCTGAACAGGAAAATAATAGGAGGGCAGTTACAAAGGAAATAATGTATATTCATCTCCCTTCAACATTTCTAAGTTCATGATTAAAAAACACAGCAATGTCCATGTCACTGACCAATTAGCTGAACTAATTTGAGAAAAAGCTATGAAAAAGGCAAATTTATCTTCCTGTTAAAGTCTCACAGTCTGACCTCCTCAGATAGTGTTCTGTTCTCCCCATCTCTTTCCCTCCTCCAAGTTTCTACATCTGTTCTACTTGTTACAACTTATCTTTTATGAGCCTTAGCCCGCAAGGAGTATCTGTCTATAAGCATTCACCTTGAGGAAGCTCAGAAAAATCTGAAGTAAGATGCTAAAGTATATTAGAACAGGAATATTTCTAGGTAGTGTTATATGCATAACATTTCTGGCATTTTGTTATCTACTTAAATAGTTCAAGCACCAAATTCCACAGTATGAAATAAAATTTTACATAAAATTGATCATTTTTATAAAATTCATAGATACCAAATAAGAATAATAGAAATTTAGAACTCCAATAATGATTTTGAGTTAACAAAGAAACTGTACTTATTGATGCCTCAGCTACTATAAAACCATCGTTATAAATGGTTATTAATTACCTTCAGTTGGTATGACCACCTTCTTAAAAAATGAACTGTGAGGATTACTAAGGCTACGTATTTCCGAGGTAAGAAGGGACAGAAAGAAAACTATTCAGAGTGAAGAATTCTGATACTGTGATTATTTTTAATTTGAGAGGATGAGACTGCAAGTGTTAAAGGCAACTCAAGATTAATCAATATTGATGGACTTGCCACTGCATTTGTGTTCTTACAAAAAATATATTATTTCTCAACAATAACGTGTAGAAAGAAGATTCATAAATAGAAGGAGTTTTATATAGAAAGAATTTGGGACAATTGTCTTGGACCCAATATTATATTTTTAGATAAATGATAATACATATGTATTACATATAAATATATATTATCATATAATTTTCATAGATTCACTATATGAAATCAAATATATTTTATTTATTATAACTAAGTCCCATAGTACATCTCTAAATGTCCTAGCAACAGATTTATGGAATGTAATGCACATAATTTTCCTGTTAAAGCTGTTTGCCTTTGAACTTCTAAGTTCAGCTTAGAGACAAAGCAGGAAAAACTACCACTCCCAACTTTACAATAAGAATAAATGCTAAACAACTTGAATCGTCAATGAATGATGAAATTATATGACAATTTGAATGATAAAAAGAATAATTACCTAGAACAGAAGTTTTGTTTTAAAGACAAAAACAGCATTTAAAAAATTTTACAGTTGAAATAACTGTCCACCATCATCTTATCAAAATGATCATAGCATTATCAATGGGAAACATCAACATTACATAGTCAGTGATGTAATAAGGATATAACATTACATTTGTAACATTCTTGCTCAAAATGCATAACTTCCAGAAGCAACGTCAGACAAACTAAAGTTGCAAAATAACACTTCTGAAGTATCAAGTCGTTAAAGATAAAGAAAGGCTGTGAACTGTCTCAGATTGGAAGAAGCTAAGAAGATATGACAAACAAATGATATGTGTGTTACTGGACCAGCATACATATACTCTTCAGACAACTGGTACAATTTAAGTAAGGCCTATAGATTAGTTAAAAGTACTTTACAAGTCAATTTCCTACTTATAAAAATTGTAGTATGATTATTTAAAATTGCATATTCAGAACAAATGGGTAAAGGATATACAAGAGCTATTCACAGCACAGAAAGAACATATTTCCATGTCTGAAACTGTTTTAAAATGAAGATATGATAATAATATGAGAGATTCAAAGATGGCATTGTAAAGACTGGCAGCAAATCACTGCCTCTTTGCTACCTGGAGTCCAGACACCTCGAAAACAACAATCAAAGAAAAAAGAAGAGGAGCTCAGGGAATCAAAAAGAGCCAACAGGAACACTGGAAATTGCAGAAACGTTAGACAAATTGAAGAGAATGCAGAGAGAAGAACAATGCCATCTGGAATGCTAACCATGGCTCCTGGAAAGTGGGAACAGGTTCCACAAATGCAGAGAGGGAGCCTCAGGGGTAGACAAAGCAAGAGCAGTGCTAACCCAAGAAAAGGCCACTGTTATTGTAAATGGCATGGATACAGTGTAGGGTTTTATTCTGAAAGTGACTCTTTTCACATGGCAGACTAGAGTTGGAGAAACAATTCACTGTAGGATTATCCATCCTTGAGAAACCAAAAGCCCTTTAGAGAAGGTGTTTATTGTTTAAGACTGAGCTGTTCTGGGAATCAGAAGTCACAGAAGTCACACTAGAGTTTCTGGGGTCACTCTAACACAGGGACAGGGACAGGGGGTGACAGCTACAAGAAACAGTTGCAGAGTCGGGGCGGGCCAGACATAGGCCCCTGCTAACTTTAAGGAGCAGTCCACTTAGTCTGCAAAGGACACAGTGATCCTGTCCTCTGTGGTGAGAAGCCAGACCAATCAGGTGTGATTTTGTGAAAGCTGGGTATGAAAATGGGGCATTATGTCTAGTAGACTGTGTAGCCTCCTTCCCTGCCTACTTTCTACAAAAAGCCTAGTGGTCTGTTTGCTGTCCTGATCTGCCAACATGATCAGGGATATAACTTGACTTGGACAGTTGCCAAATCCCAGGATGTACAGATAGAAGGGCCTCTGGAGCAAGAAGGGCATCTAACAGTCCCATAAACCACAAAGCTAGTCAGAGATAGCAGCTATAGAGAGGAGCACAAGCACTAAGAGCCACTGGAGTGCAGACAGCCATAAGGCAGACACCGCACCATTGACTAATCCCACGCAGTAGGAAAGTCAAGGCAGGACTCAGCATTCACACAGCAAAACGTGGGCATGCATGCAAAATAAGCCTCAGCTGTGACTCACTCCCCATGTCTGGTGGAATCCAGTGCTAAAACATTGATCTGAAACGCATTTTTCTTTTTCTTTGTTTTTTAAAAGTTCTATTTTCCTTTCTTTTGCTCTTTTTTAAATTCTTTTGTAAATTTTTCTTTTCTTTTTTTTCTCCTGGTAATTTTATTTAATTCTTTTAAATTTATTTTATTCTTGAACTAGCTTTTTTATCTCTTTTGTCCCTTCCTCTTTCTTATTTTCTTTTTCAAGTTGTACTTCTTTTATTTTTTCCTTTCCCACTCCCTTTTTTTATGTTATTATTACTACTAAGCTTTATTTATTCTTAGTTTTTTTGTGGACACTATGGCATTATTGCCGAATTCTTTTATATTGTGAACTGTGGTTTTACTACATAGATATTTAATGTATGACAATCTTTTGTCTTTATGTCCATAATATTTTTTGCAGATCTCTTTTGTATTGTTAAAGGATGTACAGTTGTAGCTTTTATTGGTTCTTATGATATGTCAATATCCAGTTTGTCTTTGACTGTATTATTATTCCTGATTTCTATTCTATTGTGAATGATGACATAGTTGTTGCTATCAATTGATATTGACTGTGTACTGATATCTGCTTTGTCTTTCTGTCTTCAGCAATACTGTGAGTTTTTTTTTAAATTTCCTCTCTGAGTGGTGCTGGCAATCAAGCCCCAGAAGAAATGTGAGGACTAAGAAGATTCTTAAGTATTATGTTGAGTAGGTTAGGTATAAACAGCAAAACATGACCAGACTCAAGTACATATCACAGGGAGATGGAATGTAAACAGTAGTGATAGAGTTTTACCATCCTAACCAATCATCAGCCTGCAACACAATAACATTAGAAATATGAGAAATTAAGGCAATAAAATCCCTCCAAAATCCCTTAACTATTTAAAAGCTGATCTCATGGATATTGAAAAAGAGGAAGTTACAGGCAAAGAACTCAATCCAAATGGCCAAAATATTTGAAAAGATTGAAGAAAAAACACACAAGCAAGTTATATAAGATGTTTAATGAGCTCAGATGATTTAATTAAACAGATATAGGATTTTACTAATAAAATGCTGAACAAGCTTAAAAATGAAAGAGTAAACTAATTGAGTTAAATAAGACAATGGAAGACATAAATAACCATTTAGTAAAGAAGTAGAAGTTATAAAGAGAAAGAAAAGAGAAATACAAGATATAAAAATATTCAATAATAAGCATGGGTAGCAAACTTAAGCAATGTGAGAACAGAGTGTCAAAAATTGAAGACAAGGTAGATGTAGTAGATCCTTGCCAACAAAATACCATAGAAAATGGGGCAAGATATTGCAAAAGGTGAATCCAACATCTGTTTGTTACATGACAAAAAAAAATCCACAACAACACAGAATTATAATGAAGGAAAAATTAAAATAAAAATTAAAAATAATTAGATGATCATTCAAAAGGTATAAAAATCTATTCACTGAAATTAGAGCAGAAAATTTTGCAAATGTAGGGAAAGAGAATTTAATAGTCATGTACAAAAGCAGTAGAGAACCCCAAATAGTCATTACCGGAAAAGAACCTCTCCATGACATATCATAGTAAAAATTCCAGAAAAACAACCAAAGGAAAGAATACTAAAGGCTGTTAGAGAAAAAACAGAAAGTAACCTATGAAGGAAAACATATCAGAATAATAGCAGATTCCTCAACACAAATCTTAAAGACCAGGAGACTTTAGAGAAAAGTATTTCAACCCATAAAAGAAAACAAATGTCAACCCAGACTTCTGTATCCTGCAAAATTAGCCTTCAAAATAGCCAGAGAAGTAAAGATTTTCCATGGCAAAGAAATGCAAAATAACTATATGATCACTAAACTAGCATTGCAGAAAATACTTAAAGGAATCAGACTGAGATTATAGACTTTCTGGAGGGTAAGGGGATTTGAGGCTAGGAGAGGAGAAAAGAGGAATAAAAAAGGATTAAAATGGAATATGTATATGTAACCATATCCCACAATAAATATATTCATTGTGTATTACAAACATATACTAATAAAAATTGACATTGTATTTACTTTTCAAATTTGAATAAGATTTAATTTGAAAAAGATTTAATTTGAAAATATGAACATATTATTGACTAAATTACTTTTTTGCTAAAATACACAACTGTAAAAATGCAACCAGAAATGAAACACATATCATTTAATTTCATATTCTTTGTACCATGCAAGCAAATTTGAAGAGCCAGTCAGTTCATTTGTGTTGATGTCAAAGCCACAATACAGAGTTCTGTACTCTTCATTGTATTCCTTTTAAGTAACCATATAAATGAAGGTATTTCAAACAGCCCATTACTTTGCAATTAGTGAGTATATTTGATTTATTTAATCTTTAGTGTTCCATATTATACTGGGGATATGAGTGATAGAAAAAATTACAGAGGTATTTCTAGATAAATTCCATCTTCTTGTTACTAGAAGATCTTATATAGTTAATTAAATTAGAATTTAAAACACTGTCGTGCAGTATTAGCTATTATTGGTGATGCCATTGCTTTCATCAATGTCATTGCCCTTTCCAATCTTTAACAAAAATAAATCAGCTGATGAGTTCTAGTTTTCCTTTAAGCTATTCAACCCTGACTTACTTAAATTCAGACACTAAGTGATTTAACAAAAGCAAGTGGAAAAGCCCCATTGGATCAAATTCCATAGCGCTCAAGCATCAAAGTGGACCTGCTTAAATTGGCAGCCTTCAGTCTCTAGCTCTCTCACTTGCTGACCTTTGAAAAAGCAATGATCTTTGTCATCTTGTTCTGCTTCATGTTCTCCTTTCCGTTGGCACATAAAACCATCCAAAATAATCACCATCCATGAATGTCAATGGAACTGTGCAATTCCCTTTCATATTCTTGGTTTGTGTCATGTAAAAGTGAGAGTTTAGACATTTTATTAAAGCATAAAAGATGCTCAAACCAAATGTAGATTAAGCTATCAACTTGTATTCAGGGCGTGAAATGTCAGGATAAAGGAGGCGTTGTGAAATGGTTTGAAGACATTATTGAAAAAGTTTACATTGGTATGTTGTTTGTTTGTTTGTTTGTCTGAAACTGGGGATTGAACTGGGGCCTTGCACTTGCGAGGCAGGCTGCAGAACCACTGTGCTAAATTCCTAGCCCTACATTGGTTTGTTTTTATAGGGAACATAATTTCTCTGGACATAATGAAAAACTTTCCAACTTGAAGTCCAGGAGATGTATGAGTTTGAAAATACTCCTGTGTAGAAAAGTTACAAAAGTTGAAAGGAGGGAATGTCAGTTATGAAAGGGCTTTTGAATGATTCCTTCAGATTGCAGTCTCAAGATAACAGTAAATGATTAACAGATTGTACCATAATAAACAGAACAAAATGCAGGTCTCTGTATTCCATTTATTGAATAAGCACATACTTATATCTCTATGTTTTAAGATTACAATTCACAATCCTACACTTAAAATCAATGATGATGCTTTGAATCTATTATGTATTTTCTCTCAGGTCATTCTTCTATATTATAAAAATTGTAAAGGAGAAACTAAATAATAGCAATATAATCTTAAAGAAGAGTTTTGGGAACAATGAACAATGAAATAAATCTAAAAACTGTTAATATTCTGATCCTCTTTATCCCATTCTGAATCATAAAAGAAAGTAACTTTGAATTGAATAGGCTCTCTAGAGATATCTGGTCACTAACATTCATTTTGATGAGCAGAAAGACTAAATCTAGGAATTGTGTATTTATTCCACTAATAAGGACAGGAAAATAGTACTTTAATTCACCATTTCATTAAGCAAGCATTTATGGTCCCACTCTTTGAGAAGTTCTGGGGAAAATAGGAAAGGAAAAGGTAATAAAATGCATCTCTACAAAGTTTACTGCATTAGTTTAGTTGATTAAATTCATGCAGTACATTTGAAATCAACTACAAAGCAGCACAAAAAGTACAAAACATGAAAAAGAACAAATTCACACCATAGATGTAGGTTTTAAGTAGAAGTGTAGATTTTTATAGATATTAAGCATTTTGTCTTGTCTACTAATAACTTTGATCATTTTCATATATAGTCCTATACTTCCTTATTTAATATTTATAAGGATCCCTTTAAAAAATTTCACAGAGTTTAATGCCTTATTTTTGTGGAAATTACAACAACATTTACACACTAGAAAATACAATTTTACGCATGTGATAAATACAAAAATAAATTTCACCACTTTCTGAGACTGTTGGTCTCTAGACTTGTTGCCATCCCCATGTATTTCTGGCACCAAATACCATAGGAGAGATGTAAATCACAATTTTACCTCTGTCTCAGAATTTCCATGTCATGACACAAAGCGAATCAGCAAGGGGAAATCAGAACTCCTAAAGGCTCTTCTTCCATTCAGATGTCTAGCAATAAATTTTGCACACACAAGAGTATGCTGTTTATTGCTTCCAGCTCCAAAATAACTCTTCATTGCCTATTCGGGGAAAATAGATCTGGGTCCTTTAACTGTGGTTTCCTTGCCAGTTGGCACAATGTTAGAGCTTTTTTAAATTAGAGGGTTCTTGTGAACTATTACAAAAAGGAAAGGATTTGTTTTCTTATTTCAATTGTTGTGCTTTTGCTTTTTGTAAAAACAAAGAAACTTATCTTTCCTGTTTGCTGGGGCCTGGTGACTAATATTCTACAGCCCTTCCAACAAGAACACCACATGTTCCAGGCTTTCAAATTACAGGCTAATTCCTGTACACATACATATCAGCCACAACTAGCCTGTACTCTGAATGATTGTTTCCTGCCTGTCTACTGATGCAGATTTCCTCTGGAGCTTGCCACCCAAAGAAATTCTTTACCAATCCACTACAGTCATATGTTCTCCATAAATGTCTCTACCCAGCTTGAGAAGAGGGTTCTGTCCCAGGTTTGTCCTTTTCTGGCAACCTCCCTCAACCCTAGGCCACTTGTGAATGCTGTTAATATTTTCATATTTATTCTACCACTTGTAGCTTAAAATTCCTTATATGAGACTCCCACCTCTAAACTACACTGTGAATTATATCTTTGAATGAACTTATATATAGGAGTGACAGAAAACCATACATTTCACTAAATTCAAACTAAATATATCCTCCAAATGATTTTTCCACAGTTAAAACTAACAATATCTATGACTATTAAAATATCACTTGTATTAGAATTTTCAAGAGAGGCAAAATCAACATAATGGATGAAGTGGGAGGAATTATTAGGGGAGTTGTTTCACACAGTTATGAAGGATGAGGAGAAATACTATGACAGGTTGTTTGCAAGATGCAAACCTGGGATGCTGGTAGGATAGCTCGCTCAATGACCAAAGGCCTCAGAACCAAGAAAAGCAATGGTGTCAGTCTCAGTCTAAGACTAAAGGCCTGAGCACCTAAGGGGCCCCTGTTAAAACCCTTGTATCCAAAGGCTGAAGTTCTGATCTCCAAGGGCAGGGGGAAAAGAATGTCTTAGCTCTAGGAGAGAGAAAGAAAATCACCCATCCACTGCCTTCCCTATATCTAGATCTTTAGTTGATTGGAAGATACCTATGCACATTGCAAACAGATCTTTTCTTCAGTCCATTATCTGCAACAGCAACCTTCTCTAGGAACACTTCACAGTCACAAGTGGAAATAATGGTCCTGCTATTTCTTAGTCCACTCATACCTAAAATTAACCATCACATCACCCAACAAGAAGAGAGTGTCATCAATTAAATTAAAAGAGACAGCAGTGTGAATCAATGCCATTAATTCCCCCTACTCGCACACAGGTGGATTTGTAGATATATGCATACAAATGCACAGTCACTTACACACGTACTGTATGTATAAGGAACCTTGGCTTTGGAAAGGGACCATACAAATTAGCTTAATTAAAAGCTCTCCTTAGTCCTCAGAAATCTGGCTGTCTGGACAATCATTTTCCACCAAATGTATTCTTCCAGGGCTGACAAAGTACAGCCAGTGGTACCAACACAGGTTGATATATACTGCTAAAATAAAGTTTTTTAAAACCACATATGGAACTACTTTTTAAGTATTTTCTACACCCTGATACTTTCATACTATGACTATAGTTGAATAGTTGCAACAAAGAGCATAGGGATCACAAAGCTTAAGTATAAATCACTTGATTTTGGCAGACAAGGCTTGCTGATTTCAGCTCTGTCCTATTGAAGGGCATTGAAAATGTAGGATAAAGTTGTCCATTTCTGCTATATGGACACAAAAATTAGGAAACTTTGAAGCCAGCCATTAGCTTCTGACCTAAGCACACAGGAACAGCTCCATGAACTTTCAGGTAATATCAAGCACTTGATGGTCACTATTTTCTTTGCCACTCAGGGATTTTACTTTGAATTTTTCCACCATGCAATGAATGATTGTTAAAGTCAGAAGCCTAAACACTGGATTACATGTTACCTTGAAAGAGTGGTTTAAGAAGGATGGAGAATTAAAATACTTAAAGAAATTCTGTATTGGGAGCAAAGAGAAAATAGATTTGAGTGCTACTGCTGATAAGAGAAAGCTATTATCAAAGCACAAAGACTAGGCTTAGAAGTCATACTGGAAGCAGAATATTGGAGATGAGACAAGAAAAATAGGTTAATTAGGCATTTACAAGACTTCAATTTTTCTCCTTTCAAATAAGACTTGGAAATATAAAGGACAATAACAAGGAGGACTAATAAAAGGATTGGAATATAATATAAAGGTCACTTATTTAGTAAGATTTGGCAGGATCTTTTCACTTCAAAGACTACCAAATCCAGCTCAAGAAATGGGATTATTTTTAAATAAATGAGAATCTTTTTAAGTAAGATGTAAATGAACACACAAGTTAGAATCAAATTTGGTTTTGTGTCAAGAAAAGTAAGTCTACAAAGCCAATATTCTAAATGATTAAAAAAAACCATGAAGAGAAGAAGACATGTAGATTTCTTTCAAATTAAGGACTTTTTAAAAAGGATGTGAATCATTTGCCATCATTCCTTTTGTTCTTAAATATATCTTGGAGCAATACTTAAATATGTAATCAAATACGTAAATATATAGGATCATTAATTTGAGAATAATAAGATTTAAAACAATGTTTTCTTACTATGGAGCCCCAGACAAAGACAGAAGTATTTAATTTAATAATGAAATGTCTTCTTGGAGTATACTAGTGAAGCAGCTAGCTTTCATGCTATATTATTTTATCTATATCCTTATTTCTACACTGAATCTGTTTGTCATAAAATGCTATTCACCACATTAAGAAAGAGAAGTGAACTAAGCTGATGTGTATTTGAAATATGATAAAATGACAAATGTTTGTTACCTTGAATAAAAAAAATTACATCACTTACAGTACACCAAGCACTATATTTTATATAAATAACCTTTCTTTTGAATTTGTATTTGGATGCAAAATAGATGGTGAAATTTTGGATAAATGGTTTATCCATTAAAGTAGCTTGATTTGTGCCATTTTTTTACTTCTCAATATGCAGTTTTGTAAATTATAAGTGCATTTTATTGCTGATTTATAAGTAACCATGATAATCTTAGTATCCAGGAATTATCATCAGGCCAACAAGAAAATTTATTGGGAAGCAACTTATTCAACTTAATCAGAGGGAATAAATTCAATATCTGTCCCAGGAAAAGAAGAATTACATTAATTATAACCTTTCTGAGTACTGCTGTATGATTCCATCCTATCAATATTAAGAAGAAAACCTCTGGAAGGTTAGTGATAAGTTCTACAAGTGGCATTTTTGCTGTTCTCTGAAACTAGGGTACGTTTGACTCTCTACATTAAAAAAAAAACTTACTTTTGTTATTCTAGCCTCACAGAAAACATTTATTATAAGACAGAAAAAAACATGACAACAAACTAATTATAAGATGAGACTCCATCATTTTTTAAGAGAAAATTCAAGTCTCTGGTGACTTTTTCTAAGTATCAAGGTAACAACAAAAGAATCACAAAATACTTAACATGAGTGAAGCAAAAAGAGCAATAGCTATTGGTCCTGAGTTCTTTGTTTTTCACAGGATATTTGTGTAGGGATTGTGGTAGTCTTAGCTGACTGTCCTTTAAATAATGGTAAACAAAAAACAATTCTAAATATGTTCTATGCTAGTTTTCCCTGCTTCTCTTCTGCTGAGATGTGTTATTATAAGATTCAAGAAAAAATTATATTTCAACATTATTTAGCTCAATTGAAAACCTTCATATGATTTCTCTAATAGCAATATATTTCTGAACCATGATTTATGACAGATTTATTTTCATCATAGTTGATTTCATCTTAATTATTTTAACTCAGAGAAGATAAGCACAATCTCTCACCTAGGAAAAGAAGAGCAGCCTCAAGAGGAGGAGGATAAGTAGGAGGAGAATTAGAGGGAATAAGGAGAGGAGAAGGGGGCCTGGGAATTAGCCATTATGGAAAATTTATTAAAAGTGCTTATTTACATGCACTTATACAGCCAGTCCAAAAATCCAACAAAATTTAAAAGAAAGCATTGTCACTGTAAAAGGCTGAGTCAACACAGTAAGAGGAAAACCTGAATTATACAATGAGAGCGTTTTTGTATCAGATGGAGTATGAAGATTTTTAATTTTAAGAACTTTTCTTTGTTCATTTATTCAACAATCTTGTATTGCAGAGCTGCTCTATTCAAAGACAGCCCCAGACACTGAGAATACAGGATTGACCAAAAAGTTAAGTTCCCTATTCTTGTGGAATTTACATTCCAGGAAGGGAAAGTGAGAGAAGAGAAACTGCCAGTCATTTTTACATGCACAATTTCTTTTAGCTAAAGTAAAAATAACATTATGGAGTGCTACGATTTGTAGTTAACTATATACTATCTATATTTTACTGATGAAATTAGAAATAAGTGAGGCTATAGAAAATGAATTCCCTTGGGCCGGGGATTTAGTTCAGTGGTTTCGTAACCTGCTCAGCAAGTGCAAGGACCCCAGTTCAATCCCTGGTACCAAAAAAAAAAAAAAAAAAAAAAAAGAAAATGAATTCTCACTTCAAACTAAAAGTACTAAATCAGTACACAATTGAAAATTTCCATTTTGACTATGTTTTTATGACTGCATTTTTAAGGTTGTTATGAATTAACAAAAATCTACAAAAAATTCTCTATATTTTGAGATAAGCAATGTCTGTTATTGCTTTTGATTTGTTTTGGATTGGTTTGGTTTTCTTTGTTCCTGCTACTTTTTATAGTTACTTTATTGAGTATCATTATCTTCAAAGTACTTACTTTGTAGAAGACATAAACCAAAAAGATTCTTACAAAAAAAACCCAGGTAATCCCACAAATTTTCTTTTCAGTGAACTAAGACTATTTATATAAATGAAACAAATTAGCATTTATATAGAAATATTCTTAAAATATTGAAATATGTATTTTAGGGAAGTATGTTAACTGCTCCCTACTTCCTATTTATTGCTCTTCAATTTTGCTTTTTATTTGTGTGTGTATGTGTATATTTGTGCATGCATGTGTGTATATATATATATATATAGTGTTTCACATATAAAAGTAATTATGAAATATTTAAGCTTCTGTGTCTGACTTATTTCACATAACATTATGTTCTCAAGTTCTATCCATTTACCTACAGAACCCTCAAGTTTATTTTTTTTATAGCAGCATCATACTCCATTGTTTAGAAATACCACTTTTTTCCTTATCCATTCATCTGGTGATGGATATATATGCAATTTCCAAGATATTATTAATTGGGCTGCTATAAAAATGGGTATGCATGTGCTGTAGTCAGGGTTTGAAAGTGAAATAGACAATACAGGGACATAATTTATAGGATTATTTTATCATAGTCACACAAAAAGTCAAATATACAGAAGTGCATGAGGTCTAGACACACACTAGAGACCTACAGAATCTAGCCAAGCATCTGAATCCCACAGCAATGACTCTCACAAAATTCAGCTGAAGGCCTAGAGTCCAAGACAATGTCCTGCACAAGTCCAGCCAGAGGCCTAGAGCCCACAGTAATGTCTGATGCAAGGCCGTATTGAAGATCTGCACTGAGAAAGCCCAAAGGCCAGTGGTGAAAGCTAGAAAGCCTGCACCGGCAGAATGAAGGGTTTGTGTCACCAGGCTGACAGATCTGCACTGGGGCCAGGAAGTGATACTCACAGCAAAGATCAGAGCTCCCCTGACAAGAACAGCAGACATTCCTGGCAACAGCAAGGACCCGAGATCCTCCTACATGAGAGAACAGCCAAATTCACATCAGGAAAACCACCCATGGCAAGCTTCTCCTAGAAAATCATCAGCCAATGATCTTCCCCTCCAGTTCCTTTTATGCCATTGGCAACAATGTTCAGGTTGATATTCTATCCCCAAAACATGCTGATTCAGTTTAGGTGGGCATTCCAAGTTGACCATTAGTTAATCTACCACAGCACGTATCCCTGTAATATAATGATTTTAACTCTTTTGAGAAAATACCTCAGATGGGGATAGCTGGGTCAAGTGGGATTTCTACTCTTCATTTTTTGAGAAGTCTTCATACTGATTTCCACAGTGGTTGTCCTAGTTTACATTCCCATCAATAATGCAGTAGAGTTCCTTTTACCCCAAATACTCTCCAGCATTTGTTATTATTAGATTCTTTTTATGATAGCCATTCTTTCTGGGGTAAATGATATCTCAGTGTAATTTCAGTTTGCATTTCTTTGGTGGCCAACAGTGATAAGCATTTTTTCATGTATTTATTGGCCACTTATACTGCTTCTGAGAAATGTGTATTCATTTAAGTTGCTCAGTTTTAGATTGGATCTTTTTATTTTGGAAAGGAATCTAATTTTTTGGATTTTTTTATATATTATTATATTCTTGATGCTAATCCTCTGTTCATGGGAAAACTGGCAAGATTTTTTCCTATTCTGTACATTGTCTCTTCATTCTGTTGGTTGTTTCCTTTTCCGTGCAGCAACCAGTCTGCAGCAACCACTGATTCAAGAATTTAATATTTGATAATAGTGCCTAAGGCAAGTTCTTTCCTTCCAGAAAAATTCAAGCATCACCCCTGAGTTCAAAACATTGCTATGAAACTACCACTCCTCAGCCATTAAATTGGTCTGTGATGAGGCAGTTGAAGATAATCACCTTTTCTCTTTCTTTCTCTCTTTCTTTCTTTTCTTTTCTTTTCCCTTCCTTCCTTCCTTTCTTCCTTTCTTTCTTTCTTTCTTTCTTTCTTTCTTTCTTTCTTTCTTTCTTTCTTTCTTTCTTTCTTTCTTTCTTTCTTTCTTTCTTTCTTTCTTTCTTCTTTTTGGAACCAGGGATCAAACTCAGGACCTGCAGGTAGGTGCAGGGCCACTGAGCTAATTCTCCACGCCAAGATAATCACCTTTGATTTCAGACAAAAAAAAATTATTAAAACTGAAAAAAGTTGAGTTTATGAAGAGGAATGCAGTTTATTGTTGAAAGATTTGATTTAAGAAAATATAAAGATTCTAGTATTTTTCTCATGTTTCTCCTGGTAAATAATAAAGTAAATGTATTAGTCAACTTTCCACCTCTGTAACAAAATACTTGACAAAATCAACCTAAAGGAAGAAAGGTTTATTTTAGCTCACAGTTTCAGAGGTTTCAGCCCATGGTTGGCTGGCTCTAAGGCAGAAGTATTATGACAGAAAGACATATGTTAGGAGAAAGATGCTCAACATAAGCAGAAAGAAGAGAAAGACTGTGAAAGAGCTAGGGAAAAGATATATCCATCTAGGTTAGGCCGTCATTGACCTTCTGCCAACAGGGCCCCACCTCGCATTGATAAGATTGGCACACTCATGATCCATCACCTCCCTAGGTCTTACCTCTGAATATTGCTGCATGGAAGCTCACATCCCAAGACATGAGTCTGGAAAACACTTCACAATTAATCACAACAGTGGGCAATGGTAGACTTAAAGTACCTTACATATACACAAGTTTATAAATTTTTTCAAATAAAAGTTTTTGTGCTCCAGGTGAATTTTTACCATTTTCAGTTTTTAAAGCACATTCCATTTTAAGTGGTACTGGATTAGTGCTCATTCGACTGTTAAGAAAATAGATCGTTGCCTCCTCCGGTTCCAGACACACCATTTTTAGAGGTTCGTTTTTTAGTCACTTAAACTGTGGCATTGATTCAATAAACATGCAATAGCTGATGAATGTCAGTGGCATCTGTGAACTAACTCATCAAAAGCAAACAAAAACCATTTGAAGTCATTTTTTTTGCAAAACATAAGGCAAATTGATTATTGATGCTGCTCCTAATGTTCTTGATATTTCATTTAACAGTTCTGGCTGAAAAGATAATCATATTAAATAAGTTTGTTTGCTCTAAACACATTTCTTCAGCTGCTGCAATCCAATATGACTTAGATAACTCACCATTGGTAAATAGCTTTTCTTGCTTGGCTAACAAATGAGAAAATTGGAAATTTATAATGGCTGTCTTCCTTTTAAATTTTTATTTTTGTGAAGAAATCCTTTTGTCATTAAATATATTATTTTATATTTACTAGTTTTCTGAACATTACATTTTTATGAATGGGAAATTGTGTTGGGTACTTAGTTTGTCAAGGTTGACATTTATGTCTCAAGCACAGGTAGAGTTATTGCACGAGAAACATAATGATTTACTTTTAGATTCAATACAAAACCAAATCTGCACAATTATATCTTAAAATTGCAGAGTATCAAGCAATAGTTCAAAGTGAGAATACCACAATATATGAGCTTTTTCACAACTATTTAACTTCTCTGAATAAATGAAGGAATGTGCTGCCTTCTAATACGCTTCTGTTCATCATCACTAAAATTTGAGTTTCATATAATTTTAATGTATCACAAAATATTTTCCTCTTTAGAAAATTTCAATGATTTAAAAATGTAAAGACATTTAAGCCTCAAGGACCATGAGAAATAGAGATCAGGTCTTGACCATATGCTACAGTTTGCCAATGTCTGTTTCTGATTTAGAAAATAACTTCCAGGTACTTGATCCTTGGTACAAGACAGAATTTAAAACCTAAGAATACAGAAAGGTCCATAGAAAAGTGTAAAAAAGGTCAACTGTTAGCCAAACAAGGCCAATATACTTAAAACATGTTGGTTTTCTTTTCTACCATTTGACAGATATGTCTTGATGTGTTCTTCTTGTTATTAATTTATTCACACTGTGATTTAGTTAAATTTTCAAAGTCTATAGTTTCATGTCTTTCTTAAATTTAGAAAATTCTCATGCACAAATTTTTCTTTCTTGTCAATTCTTTGTGACTACAATAATGTATGTCCTGTTATACAATCGTATATAATGTTTATTATTACTTGGTATTTTCAAATCCTGAGCCCAGCCAGTTTTTATTCTAATATTTTATTTTTTATTTCTAACACTTGTTTATTTACTTTTATCATTTTCATTTATGTTCTGAAATTTTTTCTTCATTTCTTTCCTATATTATTTATTTTACATGATGTTAGCCAGAAGGCCGAGAAGCAATATATATTAACTGAATTAACTAAATCTGCAAATAAATATAGATATTTTTAAAAATTTGTGTTGACATGTAATAGGTGCACAAATGTTAAGGTATGATATGGCATTTCAAAACATTTATACATAGAATAAAAATGAAATCAGGAAAATTAGAATATTCATCACCTCAAAGATTTATAATTTTTGTGATGAAGTATTTAAAATCCTCCCTTTTAGCTTTTTTCCCTCAGATTTTTTTTTGGTACATTTTAGGTATACAATATGTTTTCATTTATCTCTAGGTGTTTGTACCTGTACATGATGTATCTTGGTTCTTATTTGTTCCCTGGTACCTATATGCCCTTTGGAACTATGTAACATAGTACTATTGATTATTTAACATAATTGTTATAGTTATTTAAAGTCTTTTCAAATAATCTCAATATATAGGAAATATCTTGGAAATACCTGGCTTCTTTTCTTGAATATGGGTCACATTTCTTTGCTTCTTGTCGTGTCTTACAGTTTTGTGTTTCATGCTATGCTGGACCTTACATGTAAAAAAATTGTACTGAAGTAAATAATACTTAAATCTAAAAGATGCATATCCATGATATCATGGCATTACTACCATGGAGGACTGAATTAACTAAATCTGCAATTTAGCCAAGAAGAAATTTGGTGAAGTATTAGACTCATTTAATCAGTTATTTCAAATATTTTGAGGGCAGAGTAAGAAATAATTTTCACTGGAATTTAGGCTCTGAAAAGGGATGACATTTTTTGTGTTCTGTTTATACTTAAAGCCAAATCATCTACTTCTCGGACCTTAAGCAGTCCCACGTGCATCCTCCCTACTCTCCACAGAGCATATGCCAGCTTTTTAGTTTCGGGAGATACCTGAGTTTGTCTTCACCATTGCCCTGCTCCCAGCCTTTACACTTAACGAAACCTTGGGGTACCTAAGAGATTTCCCTCAGCTTTTCTGCTTTCCTCAAGGCTTCAGTTGTCTGCTATGTATTCCACTAAGAACCTCTGACGGTTTTTTATTATTTCTCTTCCCTGCCCCTAGACTTTGGAACACAATTTCATGCACTCAGCAGAAGCCCTGTGGTCTAACGTTAGTTGGGAGATGCAGACATGATTTGCGAATTGGTTTCTCTGTACTCTCATCAGTCCCACCAGCCCAAAATAGCAACTGAGTGTTAAATTTTAACTGGTGTCTCCTGACTACCTTCTAAAACACTATTACAGAGGAAAACAAGTCCAAATTTACTTGAGAATAGTTGAATTTATGATACTATGTCTTTTCCCACTAAGTTTATTGGTACATTTTAGGTGTAAAATACAGTTACATTCATCATTGGGATCTTGTACTTTCACATGATGTATCTTGGTTCTGATTTTTTCCCCATTCCCCTGCCCTCCCTTCACCCCCTCCACCCTTCCCTATTTACAAAGATTTTGCTTCCTTTTTTTTCCTTTTCTTATATTTTTTCTTTTCCTTTCTTTCCTTCCCCCTACCCCTCCCACTTCCCCTACTCCTTTAGACCTTTTTTTCCTATTACACAATATCAATTATACATTTTTTAAAATTACGATGTCAAGATTTAGAAGAAATTACCACAGATTTTACAGAATTTAAAGGATATAGAAAGCATATTACAAAAATCTTTTTAAAAATAAATTTGACAACTTCTATGAAATACCTTGGAAGACAAATTTAATGAAACTGACTCTAGAGGAAATATAAAATTTGAATAGCACCTTTTAAAGAAACCATATTCCTAGCTTGAAAACCTACCTATATGACAACAACAGGCACATATACATTTTAACTGATAAATTATATCAAACATTTAAAACAGAAAAAAGAAGGAACACTTCTCTCATTTTAGGAAATCAACATCATGCTAATACTAAAACTGGATAAAGATAATTGAAAAGTATGAACATAAATAAAAATTTGTTTAACAAAACAAACTATTAGAAGTCAGATCTGGCAGTATGTAGTAAGTGGTTTTATTATACAGATGGCAGTGTTGGTTCAACACTGGAAGATCCACCCCCATAAGACATCATTTTAACAAAGGAAAGGAAAAGTCATATGATCCTGTCAGTAGTTGGAGGAAAAGCATTGGACTAAATTCTACAGCTGTTCGTGGTAAAATTTATCAGGAGACTAGAAGTAGAACAGAACCTTCTCAACAGATCAAAGACATGTACTCCATACTTCCAACAAAAACTCCTTCTATGAATGAAGATGATACAATGCTTTCTCCCTAAAGTGGGGAACAAGGGCATATATGCCCACTCTTCATCTGTCCGTTAGACTTTGAAACATAGGTCTAAACCAAAATAGTCTGGCAATAAAGTGACACAACTAGGATAGGATTGGCACGGCAGAAGCAAAATCTTTATATGTAGCTGAAATGATCATCTACAGAGAAAATACTAAGAAATCTCTAGAAGCCCCTAGAACTTGTACTTGAATTTAGCAGGATTAGAAAACACAAGGTATATATAAAAATTCAGATCTGTGTATACTTGCTATAAATGAAGAACTGGATATTGAAATTTTAAAGTTATGTAGGAGTACAAAGGACCCACAAAAGCCAAAAACAAAAACAGAAACAGTGTTGGAAGACGTTTAGCACCCAATTTTAAGACTTCTTCTAAAGCTACAGTAATCAAGGCAGTGTTGGTGTAAGGAAAGACATATAGATCATTTGAATAAAACAGAGAATCTAGGAATAGAAGCACACATATATGGTCCACTAGTTTTGAAAGATTATTTAACATTAGCATTTTATAGAATATAAGCTCGATTCAAGAACCGAGGAAGAGATAGTGTCTTCAGCAAATGGCACTAGAACACCTGGTATCTGTATATAAAAAATTAATCTCAACCCTTTTTTTCCATACATGAAAATAACTTGAAGGGATCTATGAACCTAAATTTGAAAGCCTAAAAGTATAAAACTTTAAGAAGAAATTATAGGGGAAAATATTTATGAATTCAATGCTCATTTTTTTCAATGTCTTGTTTTTTATATTTACATTGTGAGAATGCTATGCAATATTTTTGAAATTGAAGAGGTAGTGATTCTTTTCTCAATTAAATTGATTACTTATACAGTTATAAAATTATCTATATCCAAATCATTTTTCTAAATCTTATGTGTGCCATTTTATCTGCAATTTTTCTCATAAAATCCTATCTACTTGTTATTACAAAAAAAACCCCTGCTATAATGCAAGTTACTAGATAAAAAATTATGTCACATCTAAAAATGCAATAAAAAGTTAAAAGCAACAAAGTCTTTAAAAAGAATGAAGGGAAAACACTAGGTATATATGAGTGAGTTGATTTTATTAAGTAAATAAAAACAATGCTATGGGGAAAATCCATCTAAATATATATACTGCAAAAGCAGTTTCATGTATTACATTCACATAGTTAATTTATTACAGCTAGATTGTCTTAAATCAAGTGAAGTTGATGGATACTACTAAGTTTCTGGTAAGACATATTTTGAGAAGACCTGAAAGTGGAAAGTTGTGACATTGTTTCTGAGAATCTTATTCTTTGATGAGACCTCAAGCATAGGATCCAGTGACTAGATTGATATGGAGCCATCACAGGTACATGTTAGGCTGTTGCAAAGATTAAATGCAAAAGGAATTAAAGAATGCAAAATTCACATTGACTTGTGGTTAATGGTAGAAAAAAGGGACTTACTATTTACTAGAAAATGGTTCTAAATGCAGAGGAATATTTATGAAATTTCAATGATAGACATTCCTTAAAATTTGTGGACAGCCACTTAATTTTACTTGGATAAGTTTATGGGTAAATATTCTCACCTTGGATGACTTGTGAGGACTGAAAAGTTAAACAACGCACTATTTTCATTTCAGATCTTTATTTTTTTCAAACTGCATCTGACTGTGTTGCCAAGTTGGCTAAGTGACCCACCAGCAGTCTTAGCCTCCCAAGTAGCTTCCATTCCTAAGAAACTACTGTTTTAATGCTCACTTATCCAAGTGATAGAGATGCTTCATGTGGGAATCATAGCTGGAAAGTGAGAGAAGTTTTCTCACTCCTTCATATTTTCAGTGAATCAGTAACTTCTGTTTCACAGATTGAAAATTTAAAGTAATGCTTTTGAGAAGGCAGAGGAAGCTATAGGTATTTTACTATAATAGAAAAGCATGTAATTTAGAGATGATAAAGCTGAGCTCAAACCTCTAAGAACTAATTATCTTCTGTTGCTCTTCATTTCTTGCCTATTTTACAAAGAAACAGGAGTCATGAAATTTCAAAAAAACAAGGTATGTGGAAATTTCAGATTCATAAACAACAATAAGAAAAAATAAGCCTGAAATAACCTCAGAACAATTGCAACTGCAGAGAACAGAAGGAAAATAGTATAACCTGTTAGAGTGCGTATTTTATACGGTATTAATTTGTGATTTTCAGAAGATGGACATAGTTGCGATCCATCCACACCTTTCTTCACACCGTGAATATCTGACTACTCTTTGTTGGACATTATAGTATGTTGGACATGAGATGTTCAAGAAGACACAATGTCTTAGTTTCTCCACAGTGTTTTTTGTCAAGTGCAGTTACATTTCCCAGCAATTGTACTACTGTGTGATTAACAGGGCAATCAAAGTTTAGGAAAAATGCAACTTGGTCTTTGGCGAAAGGAAGATGATACAATAAAGCTTTTTAGAACAAGTAGCCTCTGTAACGTTTCTACAATAATTATCCAGATGAATACAAAAGAGAAGAGAGGTAAGTAGGAATAAACAAATGAGGAAAAGATCAGGATGACAGAAATGTATAGCTGCAGAAGTAGAAGAATAGACACAAAGACATAGGATGAAAAACTTCCAATCCATTTGAGAACAACAGAAATTGTACTAAACTATAACAAAGAAATTGCAAACAATTCAAGCAGAACTAATTTTTAAAAATCTAAAGTTCAAAGTAAATAAAAAACACAAATAGAATGACAGGTGTAAGATGAAACATATGTATAGTTACTAAAATATGTTCAGACAAATTTTGGGTCTTTTGAGACAGTCTTGCTATGTAGTTCAGCCTGGCCTTAAAAACTCTCAGCAATCCTCCAGCCTCAGCCCCCCAAGTGCTGGGATTACAAGCACGAGCTACCACTTCCGGCTAATTTCATTTATTTAAAAGAAATCTTAAGGTTGTCCAAAAGGTAATTGAGTAGTTCCTGACTTCATGTAATATATACATCTAGTTATCTAGGTAACCATGTACCAGCAGAGCTCAAGGTTTTTTATACTGATATGAGAATTTTTAACCTATATTTTAAAAAATAATTATAATAATAAATATTTTAAAATACAGAGAAATGAGAGGTAGAATTAGTAAAAACCCATAGTTTTGGATTGTTTTTCTATTCTACTAAGTGACTTCTTCATACACAAAATATAGAAGAGAGTATATGAAATATAAAGAATTCTAATAGTCAATGCTAAGAATTTCCCTCAAATATTTTTTTTCTCAAAGCAAAGACGAGGGAGTGACACTGGAGTGGAGTGCATGGCTTCTTCCTAAAAGCAGCGTCTTTGTTGAGGTGACTGTGCTGTCATGCAGGAGTTATTTGTGATCATATTATGCCTCAGGAGTTGGGGATCCAACCACAGTTTACACTGCTGAAGAGGAAGCCTGGAAATGGGAGTTTCAGTGTGGAAGAGATGCTTAGAATTTTAGTTTACAGTCGATTTGTTGTTCAGTGTTGTAGTTTATAGATCAATATATTTTTTCTGTGTTGCAGTGTTTAGATTTATTTGCCAATTTTATAAAGTGATGTATACCAGATGGTTATTTTTAATGTGAGTATAATTTTTGTGATATGTGGATCATAAAAAAGTACCGTAAAACCAAACTAATGAGACAACTTTAGTTAAGTAACCATATTCATAGCAAAGCACCTGTCCAATCAGTATATTGATGAAAGCTCATTGAAATCTTAGTTTGTTTCCATTTTTCCTCTTAAGTTTTCTGAATTTTTGACAAAGCACCACCTTTGCATTGTTTGAATACTGATAATAGTATGAGTCAATGTAAAACTCCATTGAAGTATATAGGCTTTTTTCCTTTGCACTACAGTGGTTAGTTGTTTTCATTAAAAAAGAAACAAGGAAACAAAGAATTCCACACATCAGAAACAGAGTTAGTGTATGATTATTATATTTTTGTAGACTGTTTTCCTTCTCTAGTGGAATATAACATCATGTAAAAAGTGTTGTTTGTATAATATCTGTAAAACATAAGAACAACCAATCTTTTTTTTTACCATTGGCTTGATGTATGAAAGTGTTATAAAATATAAAATGTTTATTTTAGTTCATCATGAAATTTGTTATAATGTAACTTCTTCCTTCTTATGTATTTATTATAATTTTTTAGTCTTTGGTCATTGATTAGCATTAAGATAGAAATGATTTAATGAAAGCTATAGAAATTGTAAGAAGACTCTATATGGGACTTCATACTTTAGACTGTCCAGTTAGTTTACAATCAGAGATGATCCAATTCTCTATGAATAAATTTAACACTATTCATTAATGTTTTCTCTTCATCTCACTAAAGAAAACAAGCTAGTAAAGCAGCAATATTCTTTTATATTTCTAAATTATATTTATTATCATATATTTGACACTATATAGTAATTCTTTCATTAAACAAGCTCATATATTAATATAAAAACATACTTTCTGGCTTCTTATTAGGTTTTCATTTATTTTTTAGTTTGTGTGTTATTATTTATGTATTTCAGGCATATTATGAATTTGTAAGTTATTTATCGATTTTATGCACTAAAATATATTTTTAAAATCTAAGGCTACTGTTTTACACTAATGACAAATATATCCTATGACTTTGAAACTAACTTATAGAAATCAAGAAATACTTCCACTACGTTATGTGAATAATAAATGGTTCTTATTTTTACTGATAGACGAGGAGCACAGAAAGTATTTATTTGCTATGAAATTGAGATAAACTCTACCAACAGTTTTCACAAGTGAACCAAATAGAAAGAGTGCTAATTTATACGAAATTTGTGTTTATTTATCATCTTTGTAGCAATATGACAAATACTTGGGGAAGTCAACTTAAAAAACCGAAGGTTTGCTTGGTACATTAGTGCATATCTGTAATCCCAGTGCTTGGGAGTCTGAGGCAGAAAGATCACTGTGAGTTCAAGGCCAGCCTCAACTACATAGTGAGACTCTGCCTCAAAAAAGACAAAAGGTTTATTTTAGGTCACAGTTTCAGAGGATTCCATCTATGGGTGTGTGGTTTCATTGCTGAGGACTTGAAGTTAGGCACAACATCATGGTAGACGGCAGTCACAGTGAAGCAAAGTTGCTCACCTCAGCGCATTCAGGAAGCAGATAACAAGGGATGGGGATAAGCCCTATAATCTACTCCCTCCAATCAAGCCCTACCTGTTTCTATCACTTCCTGAAAATGCCATCAAATTCAAATCTCAGTGGATTAAGCTATTGATCATGTAAAAACCAATATTCCAGTCATCTCTGAAAACACTCATGAACACACTCAGAAGCATTCTTTATTAATTTCTTAGGCATTGCTCAATGTGATCAAGTTGGCAATCAAGGTTAACCATCACATTGTATAACAACAACAACAATAAAACATCACATTATTTTCTAATAAAATGTTATTCTGTATAAAAAAATGAAATTATTCTACATTATCAGTCTAAAGAATGAGGAATCTTAAGATTGGTTCAGTGAGATTGTGCTGAGGTCCTCTTTGGTTAATTGATTCAGTGACAAAGCCACTTTCCCTCGTTATGTCTGATACCCATCCATGTTAACTTGTTCTCAATGTCTCACTTCATGGATTCTTAAAAACCATTATTAGGAAACTTCTCCTTTAAAAACCTCTCTATAAACTAGGCTTAGCATAGACTACAATAGGAATCACTCCACAAGAGCATGCATATATACCATGATTCATACTGGAAGCTGTATGAGTAAAGAATGAGGCTTAAGTGAAAATATTCCTGTGTTATATTGGATATAAATGTGAATATATGTGGCAATGAAGAAAACGCCATTAAAATTTCAGTCTAAGCTCCATTGCATTATTGAAATACATTTTTCTTAGGAGTGAAATTTAAAGTTATTTCAACTAAGTAAAAATACTGAGGAATAAATATAGGAGATACATTATACTTTTTTAAAATATTGAAACTGCTTTTGAAATAGGCATGCAGTATTCAAACTGATGTTTTTGTAAACATCTAAAATTTAAGCAGGAAAGAAGAAAAAATACAGTCCTCTAACTCTGTTGGCAGAAAGCAATACTACTTCAGTAGTGGATGAACATTTTATATTGCATAAATGGAATTTCACTAGCTTTGCTAACAAAATGTGCTAAAATAATGTGTTAATATTTCCTGAACAATTTCTATGTGTAGATTTCAATGTAGAATAATCAGATAGCAAAACATATTAGAAAATAATATAAAATAAACATAAGTTTAGTTATGTATAGCTTATCTTATAAGAGGAATCCAAAATATAATAAAGAGCAAAATAAAGGGTAGATAATAGAAAGTAGAGAGGTCATTTTCAAGTGGGAAGGAGAACAAGTGATGGAGGAAAGAAGGAAAGGATGCAAAAAAAGAATTAAAAAGAGAAAAATGAAAAACGTAGAAATATGGCATTTTCAAATGAGAAATGGGAACAAGAGTTGAAGGGAACAGACAGGGACAGAAGACAAATGGGGACAAAAAAGAATTCAGATGTGTTAGGTATATGGAAAACTCCCCACAATAAATGTAATTCCTATGTGCAGCAAACATGTACTAATAAAACAAGTTAAAATAAAAAAGACAAATGTTCTCAGAAGTTTCTGGAAGAAATATTTATTGGCTAAAATGTTAGAAGTCAGAAAAAACATGTTAGACAGTGAGAACATAATCATTATGATGAAATGAATGGTTTTTGTCTGGAGAAACTTGCCCAAGGTGACAGTTGCATGGCATAGCCAGGATTCCAATGCCCATGTCTAACCAGGATGAAACAAGCCCATTAAACACATGAAGAATCCCTTCCAAGTTGGTAAAATGGTAGGTGGTTCATGAAATAAATACTAAATGAAAAAGAGAGGCTATAATTTTTCATACAATGGAACTTGTAGAAACACAGTTTAAATCAGATTTCTCTAACTAAATCCTAACCTGCCATGAAACACATTTGACTGGAAAGCTGGCTTTCATGCTTTAATGAAGCAGAGAAGAAAATAGAAGCAAGAGAAAGTTGTATAGATAATAGAAAAATATGAATAGAATGATGACAATATCCTGGGAAAGAGATGAAGACATTTGTTGATAATAATTTGAAATTATTCTTCATAGTCCTGCTGCAAATTTTAGGAACACAAGGAAAAGTACATTTGATTGAAGAAAAAGATGATTTTTTTTGTTTGTTTTGGAAAGTAACTACAAAATGTGAAACATATAATGCCAGTCAAGTTATTAGGTAAAAAGAGAGAAAAGATATTCTGTTCACTATTTTTAAATATTATAAAGAATATTTGCTGATTAAACAAATTTCATAAGTAGAATGAGCAGGTGAAGAAAACCAAAAATACAGTATTGGGGTAATATTTTCTAACTTTAAGGCACTTCCATAAATATCTACTTAAATTATGTCTTTGAAGGAAACTAGATGAAGTAGTAGAAGTCTGAGACTAAAGTGACTTTTCCTTCTCAGGGTAGTCTACACTGCAGATTATAGGAGTCACTGGTGAAAGTAGAGAGGACATCTGATTTTACAAACATTACTTGCCAATAGTCCATCATTATCTACATATTTGCCTACTTATCTATCTAAGATTAAAGTTTAGACACACAGTCTTTAAACCATATTTTATTTTGAATGGGTAAAGAATGTGTATAGGGACATATTCTTTAATCTATTTAGAGAGTCAGAGATGAAATAGTTTTATTTTGTTGTATAAAAAATGACAGATGCATTAACCAGGTTTCTCATTGGTGGGATAAAAATACCTGAAACCCATAGCTTAAAGGAGCAGGTTTTTTTTCCCTCATGATTTCAGAGGTTACAGTCCATGGTTATTTGGCTCCAAGGCAACAAAGAACATGCAGAAGGACATGGCAGAGAAAAACTGCTCAAGTCATGACATTCAGGAAGCAGACAGAGCAGGTATCAGGGAACAGACCTAGGACCCCAAATCACATCTCTGTGGCCCTCTCAGACACATCCAGAAGTGTGCTTGACTAATCCTGTAGGTGTCACTCAAGCCAATCAATTTGACGATCAAGATAAACTCTCACACAGAGCTTTGAAAAAATAGTTCCACTTTTTGTAAAACAGCATAATATAATTAAAATATCAAAAATATGAGACTATATATTCCAGATCTGTTTGGGTGTCTGAACTTGGAGAAATCTATTCACTTTTCTCTATTCCTGTATTCAATTATAAAAAATTTCATAATAGTATCATTTCTTTTTAACTCTCAGGAGAAAGCACATTGTAAAGTTTATGCACAAAAGTGACCCACAAAAATAACGAGAATTATTAATAGAAAGCTACCAAACATAAGTTTTCTTTTTTCATTGAGAACTGGGTAAAGCTTCATCAGAGCTAAGCAAATCTATCAGTAATTAGTTTCAAGAGAAGTTGTACAAATTTGGTTTGGTGCTACTTGACTAAGTCAACTTGTACCTGGAAGGGAAAATAAAATATAACTATGCCTCATCAATAACATTCTTGCAGAGCAGAGATGTCTTTTGGTAAAATTATACATTCAATATTTTATTGTTATGCTGATTCTGTCAGCTGCAAGTGCCTAGAAACAACAGTATCCAGTAGCAATAAGCATACGTAGAAACCAGACCTCAGTTTTTATATCATTCATAAATAACAAGGAACTGGCATATTTTGGAGCTATGGCTGATGCTAGGACTGGAGTAGGGAATATACACTACATATAGAACATCTGTAGTGTCATGAGATAATGAAGTGCTCAAAAACCCAAACCAAAATGAACAAAAATTCACCACTTCAGTGCAACTTTGTCAGCCAAATGACAAAGTTTCCAGTGAGAAAACCTGCCACAATTTGAGAAATGAAATAAAATAATTTTGGCTTTTTGCTGTAGAATAAATTTAAAAATCTGTGAGTACATACTAATATAAATAAATGATTGAATAAGATAAGTGAGGGATTTGTGTTTCATGGAGGAAGGTTTCTAATAAGATTTTTTAGATGTTCCTTAATCAAGGATACAGAGAATGGCTACACACACACACACACACACACACACACACACACACACACACAGTGTAAGCTCTGTCTTGTAATTTGTACTTTCCTTCCATATGGTACAATAGAAAGGAACACAAAAAAAGAGTAACTTTCCAGTGGGAAAATCTGACAAATTCATTCAGGATACTTCACCCAGGTAATCAAATCCAACACATACAGTAATATCATGTTGATGCAGCAGAATTTACTCTTGATAAAATATATGAGACTGACAGTTCAACTCTGTGGTGGTCTTTTGCCCCCAAATCCACAATCCAGTTCATCTTGAGAAAAATGAGAGAAAATGCTCAGTTGATGTATATTTTATTATAATTGGCTTATAGTTCTTTTTTCAAGGTCATTAAAAACCAAGAAATGCCAGAGAAATCAGTCAACATGAAACTAAGGATTCATGACAATTAAATGTATTGTGGTAACCTGGGTTGGATACTGGCACACAAAAAAAGGACATTAGGCAGAAACCATGGGGATTTGAAAAAAACATGAACTTTAGTTAATTTAGATGTAAAAAAAAAAAGTGTAGGGGATAATCTGCAAATGAATTTCACTAAAGTCCATGACTCCAGTGGAAATTGAAGTCACTAACTAACAAAAATTAAATCTTCACTTAATAGTATGAGAACAAGATAGAGAAAACCAATGGAGGGTGAAAGGCAGAGGCTTAATGAATTAAAAGGACAGAATTAAAATTACTACTAAGGACATTTAATAGGAGTTTTTTATCACTCAACAGTAAGGAAAGTGACATAATAAAACTAAAAAAGAATTGCATTAAATGAGTATCAACTAGTTTGAGACTTTAAATTGCAGGAAACATTTCTTTTTAAAGAGCTGATATTTTTAAAAGGCTAAAACATACTCAAGGGGCATATGTGGCAAGTCCCAAAGGTTTACACTACTTTTAAGTCCTTTCTTCCTACTTAATCTTATTGGACAGACTCAGAAGTATGCTGCTACACTCCAGCTCTTTCCTGTTCTCTGAGTACTTTTGGGGGAAAGAAATTACACTGAACTCTCCTGAGGACATTAAAGCTAAGCCGCTGCTACTTTAAGCACATTGTCTTAAGAATGGGGAGAACAGAGCAATCCCAGCTTGCAAAAATGTACTGAAACACTTATACACACTGCACACTCATCCATGGGCTCTATATGACAGTCTCCTAAACTTATGAACAAATCCTGTGCTTCTGTTAATTTAGAACATGTTTTTTTTTGTTGTTTTTTGTTTTATCTATAGAGACCAGAAGAGAACTTTAATCCCATATTTACACAGCAAATTTTCTTAAATGGTTTTTACCTTTCCAGTCCATGTTTCTAATGGAAGTTTTGCTTATAAAAATATATGTATATCTACATGAAATGTTCTTGAACAATGAGAAAAGAAGTGGTTATTAATATTTTTGTTTGTTAGCTGACGGACTCAGGAAAGATGGCCCTTGACTTGTACATGAAGGAGACTTTCTAACTATTGTGGTTTACATGTCCTCATCAAAACTAACGTTGAAATTTAATCTCCATGGTGAGGGATGAAGAAGTGGGACCACGTAAGACCTTTAAGAAGTAAGTAGATCATAAAGCCTCTGCAGTTAGCAGTAGATGAGTCCATTCGTGGATTAATAGATCACAATGGATTAGTGAGTTAATGAGTAATCTCAGGAGTGGGTCTCTTGTAAAAGCCAGGTCGGCCGTGTCTCTTATATTTATCCCTTTCAGTATATAATATCCGGTGCCTCCTCACAGAATTGGCAACAGCAAAAAGGCTCTCACCAGAGGCAGCTCACTGATCTTGGACTCCGCAACTTCTAGAACCACTAGTTGAATATGCCTTTATGCTTTTTAAATTATCCAATCTATAGTATCCTGTTGTAGCACCAGAAAATGGACTAAGAGACTAATGTACTCATATCAATAAACCTCATACTTTCTCTTCCAAATTTTTTATTATTTATTTTTCATTGACATAAAAATTCTGTGCATTTATGGTGATATTTTCAAATATAAATACATGTAGAGTAATTTAAATCAGCTAATTACCATTTTAACTCACATATTTATCATTTTTATTGTAGAGAAAGTATTTAAAAAGCCTGTTAGCAATTTCAAAGTATATAGTATATTGATATTCACTATAGGCAACATATTATACACTAGATTGTTTGAACTGAATTCTGTTTGAAATTTTGTAGCCTTTAACCAATTGTAATGGCTTATATCTAGAGCCTCACGTACTCATAGTTGGGACTTTTGTGTGATATTGGAATTAAGGGTATGTGGTACTGGATTGATCTACTAATTGGTTTACCATAGTTCTTGATGTGAGTAATGGGAAGCCCCACCCTGAGCCTGGGAGGCACCACTCAAAAGGCTTGTAGCCTGGATGAGATAAAAGGGAAAGGGACACTTAACTGCTTGTTGCTGCTATTTTCTGCTTGCCTTCCCATGGACTATGTCTCCTCTGCCATGTCTCCCTGCCTTGGAGCCAGCTGACTATGGAGTGAAACTACTACACATTGTGAGCTAGAATAAACCATTTCCACTTTATATTGGGTGTTGGGCATTTTATTTTAGCAATGAGAAGAGTAACTAAGACATCAGCATTTCCCTAAGCCCTCCCAGCACCCTGTCGTCAGTATCGAATTTAGGAAATAAAGATATTAATATCTCAGTAACTGAAGGAAATAATTTTCTTCATAATTCTCAAATGCTCTAAAATAGATACATTTACATCTGATGATATTCAGGGTATCTTTTAAACAGCACTACCATCCTGTTCTCACGTTATTAACAACTAGTAAATAAAAGCAAACACCAAGCAAAAGAAAAATATAAGGAGTTAGGGACTCACAAAAGAGATATATATGTATTTTATATATACAGTTTTTGCCCCTTTCTGACATGTATGAGCTCGGCTCTGCCAGTGATCCTGCTGCTCCCTGAACAACAACACTCCCTAGTAGTTCATGGGACAGAGAGGCTTTGGGGCTTGAATTCAAGCCTTGACTACACCACTTACCATCTCTGTGTCTCTGGCCGAGTTTACATGACTCTCTCCCTCTGTTATCCATTTACAACATGAAGATAGTTGTAGGGATTATAAATGTGATGATCAAGAGAGAACAATCATCACTTAAAGAAGATATATACTTTCTTCCAGTGACTAAAAAGAAGAAGAAAGAAAAAATTGCTTCTTCAAAGATGGCTGAACAAAGCAAGTGTCCTAGCAAACTGCTTTCTGTTGATCAGGCAAGATTCTCTGATTTTCCCAGTACCATAACAATAGTAGCTATGTGTAATGACGAACTTGTCAGATTTTGAAAAAAATTGTTTCCTTGTGCCCTCCAGGATAATTTACACGTTTCTAGCCTAATTGCTTTCCACATGGAATTTATGCATACCTGCTCACCATTTGCAAGTAACTGGTATAAAACTTCAACATTTTCATAAACCTATCTTGACAGACTAAAGGAAAATAAAAGTCAGTCAGGCTTTCTGAGCCTTAGTTGAACTTGGTATAAAATCTACCTAGTTCTATTTCAGTATTAATAAAGCCTTTAGTGCTAAAGAGAGTTCAGTTAGATACAAGTAACATGGATAAGGTTCCTGGCATTTCTTAAGCAGTCAATAAATGTTAGCCAATCATATTACAACTAAAATAATAATTATCACTATAGATCACGAAAGCTTAGGTTCTTTTGTTCTGAGATTCTATCTATATTTTAAAAATAATTACCATAGTCCTAAATTTTTATGGCAAATAGAGAATAGAAGGAAAAAATAGAAACAAAGCTTTTGTAAATAAGGAAGGTAAGAGAGGTGGAAGGAAGGGGAAAGGAATGGGAGAAAAAGAAGAATCAAGATACATCACATACAGGTACAAATTCCCTATGATGAATGTTATCATTTTATATATATCTAAAATGTATCAATAAAATTAAATTTTGGAAAAAAAAACTTCAAGTAGAGACTTATCTATGAATTGAATCAAAAAGAATTTTCATTTATTGTGATTGTCATACAATAAACAATTTGCTTGGCCATTAATTATTCAACTTTAATATCAAAAAATATTTGGAGGTTGGGATTATGTTATGTGTTTTTAGAGTTACCATGACAAAGTACCACAGACTGTGGATTAAACAAAAGGAATTTATTTTTTCACAGTTCTAGAAGGTTTTTTCTGAAACTATTTTCCTTCTCTGGCAGACAGCTGTCTTTGTCCAGTGTCTTCTCATAGCCTTCCTCTGTGTTTATCTGTATCCTGATCTTTTCCTACAAAGACACCAGTCATATTGGATCTGGACCCATCCATATGATGCCATTGCATATTATTGTCTTTTTAATGTCTCTATTTCCAGATAGATTCACATTCTGAATTTATCATATGAATTTGGGGAGGAAATAATTCAGTTCACAGCTGGGATTTAAATATGGATGCCTCTGACTCCAGAGCTTAAGCATTTTCTTAACTATCTCTTCATCAAAGCAACTGGCTAGTACTTTGTTCCCTGGAGATATTTAAAAACTAAACCTTGGGTATTGTGACTCTTTATCTTACATGAATGTGTAGCAAATACTACTACAGTTCATCAAATTCCTTCCCTCTCCTGTGAGCATAGAATAGTTTACACATGGTGTAATCTTATGGCTGAGTTAGGGCTAGCAAAATGTGAGTGAAAGTGATATAATTATGTTTACGTTTACATTACCTACATCATCTACATAATTCTACAGTTTTTCTCTTATTTCTTTCCTCTGGTACTGGACACTAGGAGGATCTCCATTAACAAGGGTGTCTGAATGATTGCACAGATCAGAATTCTGCTACCAAGTAAATCTTATGGAAATGAGAAATAAGCCACTAAATATTAGGATTTATCCCTTATAATACAAAAATTTAACTTAACTTAAAAAGTGAGTCTTTTGGGCCAGGAATGTAGCTCACGGCATAGTGCCTGCCTGGCAAGTGCAAGGCCCTGAATTTGATTCCCAGTACCCACCCCCCAAAAAAGTGAGTCAGTCTTTCAAGTTATAGAATAAAACAAAGAAACTTAGAAATCATAATAAATTTCAGCTAAAATCTCGTTGCAGAAACCTTAGGGCTGGTTAAAAACTTGAAACCTTACTGAATTCAGCAGAGGACTTGGGAATTCCTAAGTTTGCAATACCTTATTTTGTTCTCTGAGGTTAAACATAGAAATGTAAACATGAGCATTGAGAATTTTTTTTAAAATTCCTGTTTATATTTGGGTAGTTCAATACCAACTTGATTCCAAATGGCTTAAGAACATCCAAACACCTTGCAGACCATAGACATAAAAGCATGATTTTTTACTTGACTGCCCAGATACATAATAATGGTTTCTCAAAATTTGTTAATAAAACTATCCCAAAATTTCTTGACATTTTGAAGCATATAATGCAAGTTCTTTATTATTTCCCAGGCTTTCACTGCCTTATTTTTAACCTCAGAAACTTTTTTGTATTATTCTTTCCCATATATTGTCCTTTGTAAGATAAAGTCCATGCATTTGAAATCATGAAAAGCAGAAGAATTATATATCCAATGATTTTTAAATTTTCCATTGAAATACAAAAACACTGAGGCATCAGGGGAAATGACAGATAGCCAGTGAGAGTGAAATCTGGTTTAGGGTTGATAGTAAAGAAATTCAGATCTCTTTCCTCATGGCAAGCAGGAAAAAGAAATCAAGGAACTCAGGCCAAGTGTTATGAAAAAAATCTTATCTACAATTTTCAATATGATAGAATTTTTATATTCATAGAAAAAACCCTAATGTGTTTAATATATACATTTCTTGGTAACAAATCTTAGCTTGGTTTTTATTTTCTTTTACAAAAACTTTGAAATAAAATTCTCTGTCCTTTACAGAAAATTAATAATATAATAAAAACCTATTATGCAAAAATATATTTAAAATTAAATTGGAATTCTTACTCTCTTTAATACCTTTTTTCTCCATATAGGGGCCAGATTGAGCTAATATTTTCTGATTTGGTGCATAGCATTGTTGAACAGAAAGTATTGGAAGTCTTTTATATAGCAATGAAACATTCATCAATTTAGCTAAATGAATGACAGGAGGTAAAGATGCATGAAATAATTCTAAGTACAGTGGGTGCATTTTTTTCCTGGAAGTAAAATAAAAATAAAATTAATTGGTTTGTTTTCTAGTATTAGAAAATCTTATTTGCCTTCCAGCCAAGATACAATAATGGAAACTAGAATTAACCTTCCATTCAAAACATAAATGACTAAAGAATGTTATTAAGAAATAAAATTAAAACAATGGACAAAATATTTGAAATAGGTAATAAAGACAATTATCTCTGAGAGGAACAAACAGGTAGGACTAACTGGTAAACTTTCCAGGCAGTTGCTCATAAAGTACCTATCCAGATGGAGCCCAGGAGACTCCTTAAGTTATACACTCCATGGAGAGCAGAGTGGCCAAGATTGGAGACAGAGTATCAGAGAAGAAAATACCACAGAGATCTGGAGTGGCTTCTTTACATACTCAGCTGAATATTTGTGAAGACATACATATAAAGAGGCTACCTGAGAATAGGAAGAGACATATTAGAAAAGATTAAGAATAACAGTTCCTGACACATAAAGGTCCAAGAATAGTGCTTGTTATACTAGCCAGACTAGAAAAATAATTCAGGGAGTGCTGGGTAAAATATCAAGAATTATTTTACCTCAGTAGTGTGGAATAATCAGCCCTAGACTTATCACAGCTCTGGCCTTGTCTGACAAATATTAAAGATCAAATAGAAAAGGATCAAACTATTTCCAAGGAAGTAAACTGTATCCCAGAACAGAGCCAGAGATTTATAAGAGAATAAAAATAATTAATAACCCACAAGGTAAAATATATTAATATAGATGTTATATAATTAAAACATAGCACTCGTCCAAAAAATTTAGTGTAACTCTTACTAATCAGAAAAATGCTTCAAAACCAACATGGAAGCGATATTATATTAGAATGATCAGATAATGATATTTAAAATGTTGTAAGTGTATTTAATGTGTTCAAAAAATTAAGCAAATACATATAATATGTATAAAAAAAGAACAAGTCAAACTTTTAGGGATTAAAATTACAATGTGTTAACATGAGAAATAAACTGAATGGAATTAACTGTAGATTAAATATTTTAAAAACCACATAAGTTAATTTAAGAAAAAAAGAATCATGTACAAAATAAAATAGAAAGAATAAAATTTTAAGAATATTGGAAAAATTTTCAATAATTTGTGAGGTCATTTGAGTATCACTAGGAAAAGAAAGTATAAAAACATTTAATGAAATAATGGTCAGGGGTAAGGGTAGTGGGAGGGACAGGGGAAAGGAAAGAAGGAAAAGGAAAAATGATGAAAAATGGAAAAAATGGAAATAAAGTCCTTGTAAATAGGGAAGGGTGGAGGGAGTGAAAGGAGGGCTAGGAATGGGGAAAAAATAAGAACCAAGATGCATCATGTAAAGGTACAATTCCCAATGAGAAATGTAATTGTGTTGTATACCTAAAAGTTACCAATAGAAGAATTAAAAAAAAAAAAAAAAGAAATAATGGTCACATTTTCCCCCAATTTGGCAAAGGGTATAAAACAACAGTCTCAAAAAGCTAAAAAATTTCAAACACATCTAAGAAAATGAAGGCAATTTCTTCAAGTCATATAATAATCAAATTGTCCAGAACTAATAATAAAGAGAAAAACATAAATCAACATGAATAAAATATACTACATACAAAAAAAAAGATAAGAATGTCAGCAGATTTTTCTTCAGAAATAATGTAAGAAAACAATGAACCAATATCTTTGAATGAAGAAAAAAAATTGGACAAGGCAAAATTCTGGAATAGAGGATTCAACATGGCTGACTAGAGGAGGAGTCACATCATATAAACTGAGGAAAGATCCAGTGAGAAAGAAGAATCTGGAAGATCCAACATGGCTGAGTAGAGGAGGAGCTGTATCAGAGAGACTCAGAGAACATCAAGCAGAAGCAGAGAGGAGGAGAAACTATCATAAATAGAGGCTTATGTGATGGGTTAATCAAATCCAATGTGGTAACCATGTCTGAATTCTGATTTGAAGATTCTAACCCAAAGAACACTACCTGGAGACATCTGTAAAATATTCTACAAGGAAGAGAGGATTGCATTGGCACTGAGAGAATCAAGAAGCATTTGGAACACACAAGGAAAATGGGGAATACTGGTTCCCGAGTGGCCTTCCACAGTTAACATTTGGTGAGTAACCTTGCTCCAGCACCAACCACCACAATATTGGAATGAGAGTTGGTGGGGACCCCCTTAGGGAAGGGCTCAGTGTTTGAACCTGGATCCCAGAGCAGCCCCTCAGCTCCAAGCCATGCTCCACACTGTCAAATTCCCAGAGTAAATGAAGGAAGGACAGCCATGGGAGACAGGCAGCAGTTGGACAGCAGGTAGGGAAGGAGTCCTGCTGAAGGGCTGCAGCTGGTAAACACTGCCCAAGCTCCTGCAGTTGGAGGCCAGTTTCAGCCTGAGTTACACAGTATTGGATGGTCACACTGGTGCCCTGTTAAGCATGTTGGGGAAAATATGTAGCAGGGAGATGTCTGGGTCATGTGGAATTTCTGATTTCAGTTCTTTGAGAAATCCCCATATTGATTTCCATAGTGGTTTTACTAGTTCAGAGTCCCACCAGCAATGAAAGAAGGGTCCTTTTTCACCACAGCCATGCCAGCATTTGTTTTTACTTGATTTCTTAATGATTGCCATTCTTTACAGAATAAGATGGAATATTTGCACTGTTTTAATTTTCAGTTCTCTAGTGGCCAGGATTATTGAACTTTTTTTCATATATATGTTAACCATTTGTATTCTTCCTCTGTGGAGTCTCTGTTCATTTCTCTAAACCATTTCTTGACAGGGTCTTTAATTTTAGGTGATTTAATTTTTTTGTTTCTTATATATTCTAGATATTAGCACTCTGTCTGAGGGGTAGTTGGAAAATTTTTTTTCTCACTTTGTATGTTGTCTCTTCCCTCTACTAATTGCTTCATTTGCTGTACAGAAGTTTTTTAGTCTGATATAATACCTTTTGTTGATTCTTGCTGCTGCTATTTCTTGTGCAATTGTTGTTCTATTTAGAAAATCTTTTCCTAGACCTATGTCTTCAATTGTTTTATGTATTTTATCTTACAACAGCTTCTGTTTTAATGTTTAGATATTTGATCCATTTTGATTTTAATTTAGTATATGGTGAGGTAAAAAGATCCAGTTTCTGCAAGCAGATAACCAGTTTCCCCACCACCACTTGTTGAAGAGGGTATCTTTCCTCCAGATATGCTTTTGGTCCCTTTCTGAAACATCAAATAGCTGAATGTGTCTGGGGAGGATTCTGTGTCCTCTATCTGGTGCATGTTTCCCCAACATGCTTAAGACATCATACTACAGCAATACATGCATACCAAAGTTTACAGCAGCACAGTTTATATACAGCTAAATCCTGAAAGCAGCCTGTATACCAATCAACAGATGACTGAATAAGGAAGATGTGGTATCTATGTATAGTGGAATACTACTTGGCTATAAAGGAGGACAAATTTCAGGCATTTGAAGGAAAATGAATCCACTTGGAAAATATAATGTTACATGAAATAACCTAGACACATAAGCTTAAATAGCATATGTTAGCTCTCATTCAAATGAGACAAAATATAAACAAAGAGAATAATGAATGATGGCTCAAAGGGATTATGGGGATGGACCCCTGCAATAGGGAAAAGATCTAAGGGAACAGAGGTGAGGAGCGAGGAAGAGGGGAAGCAGAAATAAATAGAATAAAGATAAGCCATGTACAGGAATGTAATAATCTCAATGAATGTAAATATATGCCATAACATGAGCTGAGATTAATAATATAAATAAAAATGAAAATCTTGATAAGGATATTAGCAGAGGAGGAAGGGGTGAAGAAAGGAGAAGGGAATTAAAAAAACCAAACAAACTGCATTATCTCCATGTAGCCACTCCTCAAGAGGATTGTAATCTGCATGTACTACCATTAGGTACTAATAAAATTTAAGAAGTTAAAAAAAGGAAATTGCTCAAATGTTATTCCAGTATATAAAAATTTCTCCAACTATTTTTTTTAAAAATAAAGTCAAGATAAAAATATCTATTTGTTTACAGCCAAAAGAAGAACACAAAACAGACAAATCATAGCAAAGCAACTCAGAATTGTTTACTCAGGAGAAATATATCTCATAAATTAAGATAATATAATAATTTTAGATACATAAAAACCAAAATAATTCCTCATTAGCTGAACTATAGAATATAAATGCTGAAACATTAAAGAAAAAATATACCAAATGGAGATAGAAATCTACAAAGAATCAAATATATTGGGTATAAATAAATATGGGTTCATATGTACACTTATGATTATATAACTTTGTTTTGTTCTTATATAAAATACCTTAAAAGCTATGTATGTGCTTGCTCAAAATAAAAGAGTGATGTGTAGAGTTTATAACATGAAAAAGTAAAAAGTATGACAGAATGAACAACTAGGAGAAAAAAAATTGAAGTACCTTTCTGTAATGTTCTTATCTACATGAAGTGTCATAATATCACTTTAAGGTTGATTGCTAAGTTAAATGTATGCAATGTGAACACTAAAGCAATAAATGTTTTTAAAAAGGCCAGTAGACTCATATAAAAGATAAAATAGAATTTTAAAAATTTCTCAATCCAAAAATAGGTAAATAATAAAAAATACAAAATTAAACAATATTGAAAAAGATAGAAAACATAGGCTCCACAGAACCCTATTATAAAGCAGAAAATTTCAAGTTAAATATAAAAGCAAGACTTGAGATCTAAGTATTAAAATAATGAATAAAAACATAAAGAAATAATCATAGTCATTAGTCACTATGAATATACACCTTAAATCCATAATGATATACAAGTATGCACTTATTTGAACATCTCTAATTTAAAAAGTCAATTATACCATGTGTTGTAAGAATCAGAATTATACATGTATAAAAATGAGATAACTCACACTATATTAGAGGATATTTAAAACAGTAGAAACACTTTGGAAACTGCCTGTTTCATGAAACATTATTGCTCATATTATATATTCTTGGAAATATATTATGTGTTGTATTAATTGCACATATTACTGTATGTTACTGAGTACATAAATTATACATTATTGAATATGTATATTTTGATAATTATATAAGCATTGTAAAAGCTCAAAAGAGGATATCAGGGACTGGGGATTTAGCTCAGTGGTGCTGCTGCCTGCCTCGCAAGTGCAAGGTCTCGAGTTCGATCCCCAGTATATCAAAGCACAATAACACCATGATGAAGCAGTAAAAAAGATGATAGGCTTAGCATAATATTAATTTTGGAAAAGAAAATTGGTTTAGGAGAGGTTGAGTGGACAATCTTTACAAGAATTTACAAATGAATTGGTAGAAACAGAGAAAGTTGGGAGTTAAAGAAGAGCCCTGTGAATTAAAGAGACTAGGGGCAGAAAAGAAAAATAAAAGGTTTAATGTGTCACCATGAAGCCTCATCCTTGCTTGACACTTGAGAGGACAATGACTTGACGACAAGCTGTCAGAGTGAGAAAAAGATGCATTTGGGAAGCTGAGTTGCAGGAAGAGGGAGGCTGTCACCAACAAAGATCATCTCACTGAGGGATTGTGGGAACAAGGCTCATACAGGGAATTGTGGAGAGGCGTATCAGACTGGTGGCGACCAGACTAGCTACAAATTCCCAGTTAGTTACAAATTTCTTTTCTGATGGTTTTCTCTTTTGAAGGGCTAGCTGCTGTTATCTGTAGGTTACTGAATGCTCTATGTTCTGTACCTCTAAAGAAAAGTTACTGACTGGAAAGTCTTATGATCCATGTCATTTGTTCCTTTTCCTAGGAATAACTAATTTTGCATTTAATTACTAGGATACAAGAGGCATCTTTCCTCTGGAGAACAGACAAGTATAGGAAAGACTACTTTTCTCAAGAGAACAGAGAAAATGGGAAAAAGCAACTTTCTGCCTGAGAACAGGGTGGTAACATTTGCGAAAGAGAAGTTTTTAACCTATGAAGTGGCTTTAGTCAGAGATTTAATCTACAGCAAAGCTAGTGGGAGGCAAATATCTTTTGCCCAGCCTTGTGACTTCCAAAATTAGTGATTTTTAAAGTCAAGACTAAGTAAAGCTAGAGGGATTATTTAGGTTTTTCCTCAGTTACAAATGGACAAGTGCTGTTTAATTGGACAGTGGGTTCGTTTTTAGATAGTACAGGATGCCCTTTTCATTCAATGAAGAGGTCAAATTAATATTGACCGTGAAGATCTGAACTTCAGTAGAGAAATCTGAGCTACATACAAGAGTTTGAAAAATGTCAACCAAAAGGAGTAAATGAAATGGGAATTAATCACATCTTGATGGAAGTAAGGTGTGAGAAAATTTAAAAGTCCCAAAGAACTTCAAGATTCATGACCGATTAGAGACAGAAGGACATGCAAAAATTATTTAACCATTGCCTATTGATGAATACTCCAGTTGTTTCCATTTCTGTCTATTACAATCATATGTAAATCAAACTTTACATGGATTATTTTGCTGGTGTGCAGACATATCTCTTGGCTAGATTCCCAGAAGTAAGGTTGCTGGGTAAATGCATAAATGCTTCTCCAATTTTATTAGATCCTGTAAAATTGCTTTCTATAGGTACCATTTTCAACCCCCAGCAGCAATGTATGAAAAAGCCTGCTTCACTATAGACTAACTAAAGCAGTACTTTGTCACATTTTTTAATCTTTTCCAATATCCTAGGAGAAACATGGCTCCTCAGTGTTTTTTAATAATCTTTTTATGTTAGTTTAGTTCTTTTGTACTGGGGATTGAACTCAGGACCTTGCGCTTGCAAGGCAGGCGGCGGAACCACTGAGCTAAATCCCTGGCCCTAGGTTAAATACGTTTACATAGCTTTGTGTCAAATCTTTTCACGGGAAATATCTGTTCATGACGTTTGACCATTTTTTCTTTAAATTTTTGTTATTTTTCTTCTTAATTGTCAAGACTTTTGTAATAGGGAGGCTTTTATTATGATAGTTGCAAATATTTTTTCTCCAAGGTCATTGATTTTGTTTGATATTGATCTTTCTTGTTGTAGCTTAGTTATTTTTCTTATTTCTATTTATTTTTTAATGTGGTTGAATTTGTCATTCTCATTTAATGGCTTCCAGATTTGGAATAATGCCCATAAAAACCACTGAAGGACAGCAGGCCTTTACTATTTCTGTCTGGCAGTACCCATTTTTTGTAGTTATCCAGGAAACATCATATACTTCTTATTCTATCTTTTTTCCTGAACTTCATTTGTTTTTTCTTATGGGTATTTTATTTTGCAATTACGCACATTAGCAGATAATTTCTAGTTTACAGATCTTTGCACTATGAGGGACTACACGTAATGGTCTCAAAAGGAAAGAAGTCACCATAATCTTAAAATCTGGCACTTTACATACTGCAACAGGAGTCCTAATGGGACTTTGAGTCATTCCATCTGGGAAAGATGTGAGAGTATTTCATTACGGAGAGAAGATTACATCTAAAACTGGATTTTCCAATGTTTAGATAGTTCCAGGCATTGCTAGTCTCTGGTCCATGTATATTTTCTTTTTAATCATTAATACCAATACTGATTTTGTTCAAGGGGACCATGTGTTGAAAGGATTAAGGAAACATTACCTCAAAAGATTGCACCTTGGCATTTGAGAAAACAGCAAATGCAGAAGGATTTCTCTGAACTTATCCTGACATTGTCGCCTGGATACAGGCCTTGAAAATATTCTTTGACCTTCCTCAAAAGCAAATCACAAGGCCTTTAGTTCAGAGGGTTGGTCCTTATATCAAGAAGAAAGGAATGAAGGTATAGATACTGAAAAGAATCTGAAGAAACCTTGTTAAGTCCCCCGACAATTTATTGTCATTGGATCATACTTTCTTTTGTCTAATTTATATTTCTATATAACTGTAAACTTTGCATCAAATCTGAATGTAAAAATATACAATTTTCCCTGTTTCTTTCCTTGTTTTCATTTCTCAAGTACCCTGTGTCATGTAAAACTGATATCACATAAATTTTTATGCTTTTCTCTTATTAATTTGCTTTTTGTACAGGAGTGTCAGCCATGAACTCAGCAATGAGTGAGGACAAGGCACTCCTTTTTCTCTCCTCAATTGCTTAAATATTTTTGGGTGGCCAATAACATATGAGGTTGGAGTTGCTTGGTCAATTTCTGGGGTAATATTTTAACAATGTATTATAAGAACTCTCAAGTATTCAAAAAAGTTGAAATAATAAGTCTTACTGAGACATTAGTGTAATTTAACTGATATTTCTTTGGTAAAAGAAAGTTGCATGGCCATATCCACTTGAAGTATCTGTAAAGAATAAACTTGGATTAATTAATCCAACCAGAGACTGAGATTCACCGAGAATTTACACACCTATTAGTCTGTGCAAGTCTTTCCTTATTTCCAATGTGAAATCTCACTTCCAAAACATGAGGCATTATTGTTTTTATTCTTGATAATCCCTGAATTCCAGTATCTGTTATTTCAGTGCCATGAGGTTGTCAAAGCTCTGCTCTCAGTCTCTGCTGATGCTGGTGGGTAAAAGTGACACTCCAAACCTGTTTGTCTACTCAGTTTCTTAATTCTCATATATCTTGTCTTTATAATTGTTCTCTGTCTTTTTAGCTCTCTAATATTTCAAGTAATGTTTTAAAAAACTACAAAAATTTCTTCTTTAGCTGGAAACATGCTCTAAATTATTTAATCTATCAATTCTGGAGTTAGACAGTAGAACTTATTGAACGTAACTATACTCAGCAAGCTTTCACTTTTGAATTTGCACTTTCCTTTTATCCCTTTTATCCTGTAATACATATATAAATGCAGAACTGGAATAGCTACCCTATGAGCTTGAAAGTAAAACTCACATGTGCATTGTGGATAATTAAAAGAAATTCGTATATTTTAAAAATACACAAAAAAACATTAAGCTAACAGAGTAAGAATGCACTAGTATGAATGGGTTTTCAATAAATAAATGGAGCAGCTTTGCTTTCATGATGACCTTAGTGATTATAATCAGAAAATGCACTTATGATTCATGATTATTCTTTAGAAATTTACTGAAGGGGACAGGAATTTTCCCTTATTAATTGATGTAATGCAATATAAAAAAGACAATGATCAAAGTATAAAGGACAAATGCAATGTAAAAAAGGACAAATATCAAAATTTACTCTTCCTTAGAGAAAACATTGATGGCAACAAAAAAGGTGTGTTAAAGTACAAAATGTATAATACTGTTAACAAAGGAACAATGTAATTTCTGATAAATAAAAACAAGTTAGAAAAACTAGCAAATTGATCTACACGATCCAGATAAGTTCAAGATATTTGGCATGTAGCTAAAATGCTAATTTGCATACTATTTCCTAGCGTAATTGTTTGGTAACTAACAGTGAAATGTTACAGAAAGTCTGGAAATTTATTTGGGGTACAAAGCTAGCTGACTACATCAAAAATTAAATTTTTTCACAGTGTTCATCAGTGCTCTGATTTGGGGGTTCTGTAGTACCACATAACTCCAGTTGTAATGTTCATATTCTTCAGAAAATCCAGGGAAACATCGATTTTTTTTCTGAATTAATAAAGCCTATAAAATATGAGGAATACAAGGCTGTCACCAGATATTGATCCACAGCCAGATTTCCACTAGTGACATTAAATTAAATTTCTTTTCTTCTCATTCTAAGTCTGGAAGAGAGAAGAATAAACAATGTCAATCCTCTTCTAGGCATAGTTTCAGCTTTACATCAAAATAAATTCAATGATAAGCCATTTTCTTTATTTATTTTTTGGTACTGGGGATCAAACTCAGGACCTTGCGCTTGCGAGGAAGGCGCGGTGCCACTGAGCTAAATCCCTGGCCCAAAAATGATTCCTTTTTATTTTTTTAATTTTTTTTTGGTACTGGGGATCAAACTTGGGTCCTTGCGCTTGAGCAGCAGGAGGCGAAACCACTGAGCTAAATCCCTGGCCCTGATAGGCCATTTTCATTCCACACCATAGAAATTTTTATAGAATTTAAAACATACTTCTTAACTACCATTCATCTTTTGTTATTTTGCTAACCACACCATCAACATGTTAGGGAGAGAACCCTTCATACATTTAGTAATTTTGTACTTTTTTCGTTTTCAATTAAATTTTGTAAATAATGTTATTTACAAGCCCTGAGAGCAGCATGCAGAGTATTGTATATAGTGAACTCTTCCAATTCCGTTAATGCATATAGAAGATTAAGAAAAATAATAGTCTCCATCTGTAATTGAGTGTTGTGAGTATGCTATGAGAATAGGATGGAGAACTGGGAACGAAAAAAATATTAAACCAAGCAATCCAGCATTCTTATCTGCTACCTGTCCAACATGTTTCTATCTTCTTCCTCCAAAAAATGCACACAGTACCATCTGCCTATTCTTGAAGGTACCACAAAGTAGAATATAAAAATAGATAGTTGAATTTGCAATTACCTCAGACTATGCTTCTACAATATACCACCTGAGACTACCTAATTTATAAACAACAGAAATTGATATTCTTTATAGTTCTGGAGGCTAGGAAGTTCAGGATGAAAATGCTTGTAGGCTCAGTCTGGTTAAGTGTCTTTCTCATCAGTAGTATCTTCTCCCTATGACATCCTCACATGGTAGAAAAGATGGAAGGACAAAAGGGGCTAGTTTCTCCAGCTTTTATAAAGTCATTAATCTCAGTCATGAGGCTTTATCCACATTACATATTTATCTTCCAAATGTCCCACTTCTTACTGAAGTAGAATAGAAAAAATACAAATAAGTAGAGAAAAGACAAGGAAAGCCATAATTTTAAAAATGAAAACTGCAGCTTCAGGACACAAGGTGTTTAAAATGTTTTACCTTTCTTTTTTTACCCTCAGGATATAACAGGCAATTTCCTTTCACCAGAAAATGGGTTCTGCTGCTATTTCCTTTTTACTTGAAAATGGTCCTTTTCATTTAGTCCTTTTCATAATAGACCACTTCTTTTCACCTTTTCCTATGTTTATTTGTTATTCATTTTTGAGATACAGTCTTTCTATGTAGTCTAGGCTGGACTCAAACTCAAAACAGTCTTCCTGCCTTAGCCTCCCGAGTGCTGGTGTTACAGGTATACATCACAACACCTGGCTTTCACCTTTATCTATAAATGGGCTGTTGTGGTCCAGGTTTGCAAGGGAACAGATTTCATACAGGACACATAATTTATAGATTATTTTATAATTTTCACCCAAAAAGTCAAATGCATAATAGTGCAAGAGATCTATCCATACACAAGAGACCCAAAGAATCCTGCCAAATGCCTAGATCCCATGGCAATGTCCTGCATGAGTTCAGCTGAGGACCTGGATTTGACAGCAGTAAAATCATTATAAAGTCCAGCCAGAGGCCTAGAGCCCACGGTAATGTCTCATGCAAGTTTGAATCAAGGATCTGTACTGGGAAGGCCCAAAGGTCAGTTGTGGCTAGAAAGTCTGCACCCGGTGAAGGAACTGTTCCAAAAGGCTGAGGGATCTGTATTGGTGCCAGGAAGTGATTCTCAAGGCAAAGACCAGAGCTCCCCTAGAAGAACAGCAGCCATCCCCAGAGAGAGCAAGGACCCAAGCTCCTCTGAGGACAAGAACAGCTCAGTTCATTTTAGGAAAGCTAGTCGCAGCAAACTTCTCCAAGAAAATCAACATCATAAAATCTTTCCCCAATTCTCCTTTTAAGCTGTTGCAACAATCCTTAGGTGGGTCTTTTCCATGTCCAGAAACACACTGACTCAGTTCAGCTGGGCATCCCCACTTAAGTTAACCATTAGTTAACCCAACACATGGGCCGTTATCTTTCTATGCTTGGCCCATCTTCTTCCCAAGACTCAAGAGGGAACTTCCTATAGATTCAAATTCTGCAGACTTCCACTGCCCAAAACACATGAATATTTACAACTCCAAACTTTGTCTATTGTAGCATTCTCTCTCTCTCTCTCTCTCTCTCTCTCTCCATATTGTGTCCTGAAATTCTTTTTCTGCCATGGGAGTCAGTGAACTTTCAGTTTAACTCTATAGATAAGGTTAGATTAGGTTCCATCACCCCTTTGGGAACCTCCTAAGACTCTCTCCAGTGACAATACTACTATTACTACTATTATTACTACTATTGGGGCTTAAATTCTAACATACATTTTGAAGGAATATATGAAATTCAGACCTTAGCATCAACTTTCCCTAAATCAAAGATCATATTTAATTTTACAGATTAACACGAGACAGCTAAATTTGAATGTCTAGGATACAGAATTGGAAATGGTTTTTTCTGGATTCTATTCTTTTCCGACTGCCTTTTTATAATATTCTTTGTTGGCCCACATTTGACAAATTGAGCTTTCCATTTCAGAAAGTGTTTGTTTGGCACTTTACCTTTCTCTATATTTTTAAAATCTAAACATAAATTTCTCTTTAGTTATGGCTTGAAATATCAGCCATGAGCAATAACCTTCCAATCCATTAATCTGCCCTTGTTTTTTCTTCCATCCCCTATATTAGCTACACAGTTTTACTTGCTTCCTGATTATCTTAACTTGATATTCTCATATAAATCTCATATTAAACATATCTGATTCTAAATTCTTTTTTTTTTTTTTTTTTTTTGATACCAGGGATCAAACTCAGGACCTTCTGCTTGTGAGGCAGGCAGTGGCACCACTGAGCTAAAATCCCTGGCTGGTTCTAAATTCTTGATCACTACAAACTTTCATCTGAACAGATGTGGCCCAACTAAGTGAATATTCTGACCATTTCATTAAGAGTTCATTTGCTGAGCGAGGTACTGCTGCCTCTCTTATTGCCAACCCATAATAAATAAATTACAATACTTTTCTTGCTCTTTAAGCAGATTATAAATCTGCTCACTTTTCTCATTTTCACCATTAGCCAACATCATCTTTCCAAGTTATCTTACTGTTGCCTTTATCTTTACTGGTCTCTCAGATTCTATTCTTGTTTTCTTTAAGTCTGTTCACACAACTGAAGCCAAATTCATCTCCTAAAATAAAAATTTGATAACATTGCCTCCCTAAAACAGCACTTCCCAGAGTGTCATCTATTCTCTCCCTTAGCTTTCTACTTCATTGTATGTTTTTCTTTCCTTCTATTGTAATTATTCCCATTTGCCAATGATTTCAAGTTCTTCTGAGAGCTTTTTAGAACTATACTTCCTATTATCATGAATTTAAGCCTGCCACATCATTTTCATTGTACTATGAAATGTGATTCTTGTTAATTTCAGGCAACTCTTTTAAATTGACATGTAATTTATTACTATCATATCATCAACGATCTAAAAGATGGAAGGTATACATATAGATATGCAGAATGAGAAATAAATATCTACTATTTTGAATCATTGAGATTCAATGATTATTTGCTTCATGAATTTTGTTTAGAATAGCGCAATCTTCCATTCCTGGAACACACCAACTCCTTTGTATTTTTAAACAATTACATATATTTTTTTATTACCAGAAATGCTTTATTCATCACCTTTGAACTATTCAGTTTCACTTTGTTAACTCTAATTTATCTTCTACTATGTCTTTTTAAATGGAAACTTCTTTAGTGCACCTAATTATATACTCTCATAATTCCTGGATTTTAAGTAATTATCATAAGTATATTGTTATTTTATGAACATATAATCAAATTCTACCTTATTCACAAGAATGAGTAAAAGCATAAAATCCTTTTTATGTTGAAACAACTATCAGTTATCTCTGTACAAATCAAATAAACCTAAGCTCATTGTCTCACAAAATTGAAGAATGCAATCACAGACAAACAGGAGGAAGACAGAGAAATAGCTCTCAGTTGGTAGGGGTCCCAAATGAGTAGTCAAGTGCCCCTCAATTTAGAGCTTCAGAGGGATTAGCAAAGCACTGGAATTGTTCAATTGTTGAGTGGTCACCTAACACAGGTGATTCTATGGATTTAAAAATGATCAATTGGAAATCACATTCTCTAACCCAGTTACTCAGTGTGTAGAGTTTAAAGAAAACCAGAATTTAAAAGAAAAATATTATTTTGCATTTTAGATTCCTTGAAAGCTCTAATTTAGTAGGGAGGGGCTGCAACTCCCTTAGTTGGAAGGGGCTGTATTCTGTGTTGCCTGAGTAAGTCCATTCTTGGTCCAAAGTCCTAGTCCATTGCCTATTCTTATTTTAATTCTTATCAGTGTGGCTGTTCACCTAACTCTATCTCAGGCCCTTTCCCTAGTTAGCTGCCTAATTATTCGCTAGCTAACTATACTGTTTTTACATTGTGATGGGAAATATTACTTCTTTCCTGGATTCCTTTTTTTTTTTTGGTACTGGGGATCCAATTCAGGCAGTGGAACCACTGAGCTAAATCCCCAGCCCCTCTCCTGGATTCTTAATCCTCTTTAAAATGATACAATTATACCTCATTATCTCAGTGATATTTATAGGGCAGGTCATGGGCAATTGACCTGCTTGAAAAGTCAAGATATGGATTCCTCAGCCTGATGCCAAGTAATAGGTTGAAGTGAGTAACAATAGTAAGGACTTTAGGAAGGCAAGGTTAAGAACTGATCCAGGGATTTGTAGGGAGCCCTGAGGTTGCAGGCAGTCAACCCTGGGCCTAGCTGCAGGGGCAGAGTCTTTGAGTCCTGCTGCTCAACAGCTTCACACCAGGCTTCTAGGACCCAGTAGTACCAGCCTTGTTGCTGCCCCTCAGTCACTCAGAATTGGTGCCATTGGGGCCAGCAGGGCCACACTGCATTCTGCTTCTTGCTCTTATGTCTCTCATTCATAGATGCCCCCCAATCTCTACATTTCTAAGTGTTAGAGGAAATGGGATAGTTTGCTGAAAAAAAGGAGGAAATAAATCTGGCATTTAGGCTTGAATAAAAGAAAAACCCAATATGATAGGAAGTAAAAAGCAGTTTGCACTTAATTTAACCCCAGCTTTAATTTCAGCTGAGCTGTTTGATGGTATACAGCATTGAACAAACTATAAAATTTCTTTTTCCTCCAATTTGCTTCTCTGTAAGTTGGCATCTTATCTGATTTGTGATGCTTTAATACAATGGCATAGACAGGAACATTTTTTAAAATCACAAATTTATGTATGGAAGTCTAAGATCAAGGAAATAGTATTTGATCTAGTGAAGTACTTTTTGTTTGTGCTCACATGGCAGATGGTAAAAAATATCAAGCTAGGGTAATGCTGTGTGAAGCCAGTTAAAAAAGCCTTAATTCATATGAAGGATCAGGCACTTCGCTTAATCACCTCTTAAGGAAGAGGTGATTATCACGTTGATAATGCCTCAATTTTTGTGTGGCTATCATAGGCAGCTAAATCAGATAGAAATTAATAGGGAGTCAGACAGGGCTAGGCCCTTGAGGGAGTCAGTGCAGAAGACGAGAACACATCAAAACAGTGTATAGAGGTACATCTGAAGAGCGCAAGACCTTAAGACTAAAGTCACAATAGCCAGGTTTAACTACTTTCTGAAGAGATGAATGGTAGCTTATGATTATACTGGAATTGGTCCCATACTTTTGGGATTTCCCATATAAGTAGATAATTACCTCACTATGAGTGGACCATCTTCTCTCACCCACTAAGACTAAGATTAAGACTAAGGCTAAAGAAATGATTAAGACTATAGATTATTAACCAAGGTTAATGATGTCATTCATATGCCCTTACTACAGTCCCTGCTTCCCTATTAGGTCACTATTAGCTAAATGGGTATACTTATAATCTACTGTTTCTTTACAGTTTGACCCATGTTGTACCCACCTCATGATTTTGCCCTAGAAAACATTCTTAGATGACCTTGGCAGCATTTGGAACCCCTCGTTTCTCAGGAGCTATTCCTATTTTCCATTCCTATTCCCCAAAAAACATTTCTTATGCTTAACCGCCTTTGTCCTTTGGGATTCATTTTTTTTTTTACTACAAGGAACACAATCTTAGCACATACAACATCTAGCAGTTTTGGAGTTATATCTCTCCTATATCATGTCCACATGAAAAACTGTAGTCCTGGGATAGTGTTTATCTCTAAAATTTTTTGGCATTACCAAAGAAATTAATGTGCTAAAGTTACTATTATGATATTTAACGTGAAGTAGATGCACAAGAATAACAGTTCTTTTCTTTCCAAATAGAGTAGGTAAAATGGCAAAGTCTGTGATATCAGAGATAGGCAGACTTTTAGTGGCTCAGACACAAAGAGACAATTCCATTTTATATCATGTGATATTTCAAAAACCATATCAATTTTCTCATCAGTTTCATTTGTCTTATTCTTACCAGGTTTTGGGATGCTGGAGTTTCCTGGAGGTGGTTTCTAGGTTTTTTTCTGTCATGAACAAAAGATTGAGATAAGCACAAATGTTAGCAAAGTTTTATTAAACTTAGGAAAAGAAACAGGCTATGCTGTAAAACTGAAAATGAGTACACTCTACCCGACCAGAGTGAGGACTGAGACAGGAGACTAGGGTGTGGCAAAGCTGGCTATGGAAGTAGGTGTGACCTGTTAATTACAAAATTCCAGGACATATGAGCAGAATAGTTCCCAAAGCCCTGGACATAGACTTCTCATGAAAACTCTAGCAGATTTTCAATAGGATGGCCTAGACCTAAGATCAGCCTGAAGAGTGGGTGATTAAAAAAAGGACAATCATCATTGAATTTTTGCCACTGTGCTCTCTCTTGTATTGTAGCCCACCCTCATGTTGTAGAGTGTACTTCATTTCCTACTTTTACTTGGCCAAAACTAGCTCTGTAGAATCTGGTTCTTTTCCTACCTTTAATAAAACTTTGCTACCATTTGTGATTGTCTTGACCAATTCTTTGCCTGGGGTAGAAAGAACCTGAAAACCACCTGCAGAAGGAAAATCTAGTACCCCAAAATCTTGTAATGGGAAAAGCAGCAATTGGTTCACCTGCTGGACAAGGTCTTCTGCTTCCTGACTCACACATCAAAAGAGAATAAAAAACAACCCTTCCCACTGATTCATGGTGGGGGTGAGAAATTTGTGTCTTCAGTGTTTTTAAAGCCCATAAAACATCTCCAGATGTCAGGTAGGACACATCCCAGTTCTCAGGAGATTTAGAAGTTGCCAAGAAAGTTGCTACTGGTGACCAGAGTGAGTCTGGAGAATGCATTGCAGTATTTCTCCTCACTGTTCAGTGCTGCTTCCCTAGATGTCATGGTGGGGATACTCATATGACCATCCTGCAGTAGACTATGCCAAATGTTGGGGCCAGGGCAGTAGGGAGCTGAAGTGTTGTCCTGTCAGGTAAGCTTCCCAGAGAAAGGAAAATACATGGAGCAGATATCACAAGAAAATAGGAAGAAAACTTTATTTTATAGAACAGGACTTATAGTAGTTGTTATCAGCTTACTGGGACATGGTGAGACAAAACACCTGGGTGACCTTTCATGGCTGTGCATGCATGGTTGTCTATGCTGATTACTTACTATATAATGAAGCTCCTTTATGCACCTGCACTAAATGATGGGGTAGTGTCCTCAGATGCCCTCAGGTACCCAGGCTTTGACACATCTGATGGTGGCCCCCTACACTTTCATAAATTTCTTTTATAATTTTCTTACTGGATTAAAGCCCCTGAGGAAATATTGATCATATAAAAAGGACAATTCTGAAGTAATTTCTAAGTAAATGTTGATAAGCATAATAATCACCATAGTTCCCTGAAGCCCAGGAATAAATTTTGTGTGCATAAAAAGCATCCAAACTGGCACTAGGTTCAGATTCTCTCATAGCACTGCTCACCTGAAAGTGAAACTCTCTCTCTATCTCACAATAAATTATACCTAGACTTCTGCATGGTTACTCGTGTGTCTTGACTGAATTTTTTCAGGAAAGGCACAAAGAAAAGAAGACAAGAAGTGAGGGGTTACCTCAGGACCCAGCTTCCCAGGGACACTGGGGAATAAGTACTTTTCTATAACATTATAAATAAAATATGGAGCAGTACAATCTAATGATTGAGTAGAAATACAGTAGTGTAGAAATATAAAATATAGAAGGTGTAGTGCTCTATAGTTCTTTGTCCCATATTTCCCATATGAAATTATTTTTCTTTTTCATTTTGACAATATTGTATTTCTTTTTGTTTTTGAAATATCTGGTTTCATATTAAAATCTTTCTTTTTCAGATTTCTGAATATAAGATAATCTCCTTTGTATTTAAGAGACTATTAGTTTAGTAATTTTCTTCTGTATAAATTGATTTCTTTAAACTCTTCAATAATTGCTATCTTGTAAAAGTGCTGACATGTATTGATAGCCACAATCTCAAATATTTTTCATACCTGATGTGTTGCACAGGTTTTTACTTCTCAGAGATCTTGAATCTTGTAAGATTTATGGTTAATGCTCTCACTGTGAGTGAGTGGAGTTATAAAATCTACTACATAATTTCTACATATTTTATGTCTATTAGAAGATTGTTAGATATAAAATGCTGGTGTGTCTGAACTGTCAAGGAACTAATAATTACTGGCTATTAAGACAATCATTAGTACCATTGATGTAAGCAAGTATGTTTAGGACACATGAAGCAAAGACTTTCTTCCATGTATCATTAGTAATTACGTGAATGAAAATTCCAATTAATTAAAAAAAACACTTAGAAACTTAGCTTCTAAAAGTTAAACAAGACCTTATGTTAGATGAGAAATTTTAGTATTTATCTCTGAATAGAAATATCTACACTAGCAGGACAGTATTCTGGGAATTTTGAATCTAATACATCAAAAGATAGTTTGATTTTTTAAGCTTTCCACAAACTGAAGATTATTTCACCAAACACTGTTCTATTCGAGTAAAATATAAGGCAGTACAGAAATAGTGAATTCAACAACAGATGTTGACATTTAAACAATGCAGTACTTTTAGCAATTTGGCGTATCATTTATTCATTTATTATGTGAAGCTCCCTCTAATTCTTTCTGTCAGTTGTAACAAATTAGCATTTATACCCATGGAAAAAAGATACCTCAGAGTGCTATATCAGCATTTATGATTTTTTAAAAAGTGCTATCTCAGTGCGTTTTTCTTTGTTTCATGATGGGTATTTGTGGTGCAAAATTAATTTCACAATGAAAAATGCTCAATCTAATGCTTGCACTTGCAGTACCTCAACTCTAAAAGGTAATGTGTTTAAATTGTTTTAGAGCCTTTCAATAAGATTAATATATTAAGATTAGTATATAAAGTTATATAAGGTTAAGATAATATAAGATTGATATATAAGTTATAATTACAAAATGAGGGATATTTGTTTTGAGTAATACTTAAATACACAGTCTTGATCAATTTCCTTACTGGAAATATGAATCGAATGCAAAGGATTGAAGGAGTTGTTGGGTTTCTAAGGAGTAAGACTTCTGGGAGCAGTGCTCATGAGGACACCCAGAAAAGTGAGCTGGTCATCTAGGTTTATTTTTCTCTAAACTTAAGTTCCCATGACACAACAAGTGACTGAGAAAATTGAGAGGATTAGCTGTTGGTGAAGATAATCTATAAATAGCCCCATGGGTAAGAAAGGGAAAAAAAGGGAGTAGGGCCACTCTGTGTGCGTGTGTGTGTGTGTGTGTGTGTGTGTGTGTGTGTGTGAGAGAGAGAGAGAGAGGGGCAGGAAGACACATTAGTCTCAAGCTTCTATTTTGAGAATACACAATATAAAGTTCTCAGTGCTCTAGCACAAAGAAATACCCAGAGAGAACTGAAATTACGGGATTGGAGACATAGACTCTTTCTCTTGGTGTGGTGAGTGGAAAAATCATAATAATCAAAGGATCATGTATAAAATGTTGACAATCTATTGAGGGTCTTTAGATAGATCCTCTGTAGAGTAACTCTGACTGCCAATCACAACTGTGGCCCTCTTCAGCTGGGAGTAGCCAGAATGGTCTTCACCCCTTCCCTCCTCAAGGCAGTTAGGGGTATTTCTTCAGAGGGGGGAATATTGTAGATAGGTAAGCTAGTTAGAGATCTTGTAGGCAGTTAGACAACATGGAGGACAGTCAAGGAGCCAACATGGAGGACAATCTAGACACATTCACTGAAGGCCAGCATTGTAAAAGAGAAACTACCACACCCATGTGCTTCCCCTAAGGATGAATAGCAATGATAGTCTAAATAAGTATCCACCATCTGGGTGGGGGATCAAGACCTTACCCACCCTTTACAGGAAAGATACCTGACTGAAAATCCTTGTTTTTTTGCTGTGTGACTTGCTTTCCCACTGGATCCCCATGTAATCATTATTACCTAAGGGACTATACGTGTCAAAATCTTATTGGTTGATCATACTTTTGTCCACCTTATGATTTCTCACTGGACCAATATTACCTAAGTGAGGAATAATGAGTCATCCACACCTCATCAAGGATATTTTACTGAGGCATAGTGGGGAGTCAAAATTCTCATCACTGCTGAGAAGTAATGAGGACCCCACTACCTCATATGTTACCTGCATCAGAGTGAGGAACCTGGGCATCAAGTCACAACTGGAAATAAGATATTGGCATGTCCTCCACCAACCCCCAACTTCTCTTGGCAAACCAGTGTTAGAAGAAACCTTTTAAAATACATTTAAGTATGATCTGGAGTCTTATAGACATAAAATATTGAAGTTGCAGATGCAAAAGACTTGTCATCTAAAACAGTAGATTTCAAAATCTATGACAAGTGACAATCAGTAGAAGCTAATACCGATATGAAGATGTTGAAATTACCTGACAATGATTTTGAAGTGGCCATCACGAAAAAGCCTCAAGTAGCCATTGCAAGCTCACTTGCAGCAAGTAGGTGAAGTCATGGAGAGAGAGCCAAAAGAAAGTATAGGAAGGCTGTCAAGAGATGGGGGCGGGGCTGAAGAGAACTAAGTTGTGCTATCTACCAGCCCCCCAGCATGAACGTACTTATTATGTACTGCAAACATATACTATTACAAGTAAAAATTAAGAAAAAGAAAAGTAATAAAGAAGGGCAAAATAAAAATTTTAGATCCGAAAAAGAAAAAAATTCAATAGTCAAGATCAAAAGCAGAATGGAAATAATTGAAAAGTGAAATTATACTATTATTTAAATAATATTTGAGTATTGATTACATACGCTAAGTTACCCATGAAAAGATAAATAACCAAGAAGATAGTATATCATATGAAAATCCAAAAATTATTTAGAAGTAACGTTGAACCACAGTTGAAGTAAAAGTCTGAAGCATAACATAGAAACAACGGAGTACTTGACTTATTTCATTTCCTGTATGAATTGATTAAGAATCTCAAAGTCATTTAACTCAGGTCCAGCTAATGTAGAAATGCTTACCTAGAGAAACAAATAGTCTAGTCATGCACTTAAATAATATAATAGAAACAGAGATGCCTGAAGAGAAGTAGAACTCGAGAGTGATTGTTAATTGTGATCTCAACTTGACTGGATTAGAAGATGCCTACCAGATTAGCAAAGTACTCTCTTGGGTGGGCCACAGGGTATGATCTTGGGGACCATATCTTGTTTCTGGGCCTTCCTATTTGACACTTTCTTTACTCTGCTTCCTGGCAGTCATGATGAAAGTGGTTTTACTCCATCACATGTCCACCATAATCTTTCTGCTTTGGAGACAACTAACCATGGACTGAAACCTCTGACACTGTGAGCCAAATAAATATTTCCTCATATATGGTGTGGGTATTGGTTATTTTATCACAGCAACAGGTGACTAATACTAGATTTTAACATTTCAGAGAGTAAGAAAGTGCCCAACTCAGGAAAACTGCACGATGATGTAGAAGAAGCCTAAGTGAAAAGATGCCTGGAAAGAGAGGTTTTCTTGGAATAAATCTGAAAGAGCCAGGAAATATTCAATAGGAGCAGTACCATGATCATTCATTTTTTTCATATTATATAATGGATTGATCAGTACTCTTAGGATCCTTCAGTTTTAGTGAAAATAGTTTTGTATACTCACTAAACCTATCACAAACTGCCTAAGATATTGACTAGATTTTATTGGAAAAAGAATCTAGTATGATGTTGAGTGCATACTTAGAATGTATTAGAATATGTTAAATAAAAACTTTATTATCTAATTAAATAATTAAGAAATTATTAACTTATTTGAAAAGTGAGAACTATAGAATAATTCAAAATATAGTTGTTTTAAGGTATCCTAATTGTGAAATGTAATAAGCCAAGCTCCTCCAATAACAGAATTCTATGGTTACCTAGTTTTAACGGCTTAAATGCATATGCAGTCCAGAACTATATTTATCACAAGCAAAAGTGAACCTGAAATTTTCTCTGATATATCACAAACATGATCTTTAATTTTCAAAGCTAGATTGACAAAAATATAATGCAACCTTGGGAGAATCATATATTCTCTTTGTGCAGCCATTTTTGGAACTATAGCATGAGAAAAATTTTATTTTGTTTCAATCTTGTTCTTTATTTATTAGTTACTGTATTTTCTTAATATTAGTAATTCACAATTTCTTTCATTTTCTTATGTTGCCAAACATTTTTTTCTGTGAAAAGTGGCTCTAAGAAGGGATTCACCATTTTCTTAGAGAATTTTGTGTGGCTTCCATTTGTGCCTCTCTTACTGAATTCTTTTTCTTTTCTTCCCCCTCCCTTTTCTTTTAATTGAAGGAGACACTTGTTTTTGTCAACTGATTACTCTTGAATTTGAAAGCAAAAGCCAAAACAGATCAAAACGTCTTTTTCCATAATCTGTCACTACTGTCTAACCCTTAGAGAACACAGCGCTCTCCCTTCAGTGTTACACAAATCAAGTGTTCCTTCTGTTTATCTGAATTATGAGCTGCAAGATGCTACTCATTACTTAACTTAGCTGAGATCACCTCAATCAAAATATGTCATTACATACTTCTGTTTACTGCACTGATTTTCTTTTACACTCCTGAATTTATATTTACCTTTATATGTTCTATAACATCAATTTTTTTTTGCCTAAATTCTTTTATTGGTACATTTTAGGTATACAATACATTTTGATTTATCATTGAGTGCTTGTACCTGTACATGATGTATCTTAGTTCTTATTTTTTCCCCATTCCCTGTGTGCCCTTCACCCTCTCCACCCTTCCCTATTTACAAAGACTTTTGTTTAGGTGAACTTCATATGTAATGGTTTAGCTTTGCAATTTTTTAGTAATTGTGATTTTTATGCAAATTTCTTTGAATTTTTGAAAACAGCTTTTAGAATTTTAGAAAACTGCTTTTTTAAAAGTAGTATTTGAAGTTTTGGAAATTTATTTTTGTGAAATTCATTGTTTATGTAAAGACCTCATTTTTATATTGTAAATGGACACTCAAATCATTTGTTTTCAACTGGGAATATGACAATAAAGTTGTTTTATTTTTTGAGAGTCAGAACAATTGAAAGAAATCACAGACAAACCACACAACATGAGAATATTGGAAATAAGAAATGGTTGTATGTGAAAACACAAATATTTGTACTCTAACATTTACTACCATAAGTATATACAAATTTATTATAAAAAGTTAAAATTTATCGAAACTTGTGTAGATCATACAGACCATGTATAATACCATTCAAAGTGGAAAGAAAGGTAAACAAAGGTAAAGATGCAGTATTAAATCATAACTGCCAAAATTAACTGTAGTTGCCTCCTGTTGTTATTGTGGTGAGCTCAGCTGCTATGCATATCCTCTCTGTAGTAAATTGCAAACCAAGATTCCACTGTATTTTTCACTGTATATGATATAACTTTCAAAGTATTTGTTAATGGACTATTTATATAAGAATAAACTTTTCATGAATAACAGGAGTTATATTTTGGGGAAGTTATTATTAGTAAGCTCACCATATGGTTCAAATCCTGCACTGGATATTAGGGAGAGTCTTGTCCCTAATTCATGGAGTTTTCATGGATGCATGGGGAGACATACTAATGAAATGATTATATTTTTGAACATATAAGTAAGTACAATCTGAGGTACATGCTTTGAAGGAAATTAGTTCAAAATTGCATGAAAGTGGTTACAGGGCACTGGGCTGGAGTTGAACTCAGGGTTGGTTTGCTCTCTGGACAGAAGGTTGGAGGTGGGAACCAAAGGACTAAGGTCAAACTAGGTTAAGGCATTAGGAGATGATAGGCAGAGACTATGTAAAAAGGCTCTGGAAAGAAGTAATGAAACTGGAGGAGGGTCTGCGACTGTACTCCACTGAAAGGGGGAGAAAATCCTTTCCTCTGGACTTGCAATCCATGATGAAGATTCAGGTTTTATTCACAGAGTAATAAGGCAGCATTCAGTGACATTAATTTTAGGAATACGTGGAGAAGGACTAGAGTGTAAATGAGAGATTGAAATTAATGTTTAAAAATTAGAATGTTAAGCATACCTGTAATCCCTAACTCTGGGAAGCTGAGGAAAGAGGATTGCAAGTTTCAGTACAGCCGCGGTAACTTAATGACTTAGTGAGTACTTGTTCCAAAATAAAAAATGGAAAGTGCTGGGAATGCAGTCCACTATGAAGGCTCTAGTTTAATCCCCAGTACTAAATAAATAAATAGGACTTTTGCAAAAAATAAGCCGCTTTCTCCAGCTTTCTCACACGCAAATGAACACCTCCACCCTCAGCCTTGGTGACAGAGAAGATTCAAACATTCCGTGTGGCTCCCCGGTGGGCCCAGTCCAGGCTAAATCCATATACACATATTTCCTGGTATTTGCTCTACCCTGTCTATGAACAGGGACAAGTCTGGAGCTTGTGGGTGGGAATCTGGGGAGTCACTGACACATAAGACATGATTTATCTAGACCTAGATTCAAAGAGGAAACTGCTAGGAGTAGAATCTTAAAGTAAAAGGGATATGAAAGCCATAGAGAAGATGCTTTTGACTCTCATATTCAGTGTCAAATTCAATTAATCACTAGGTAGATATTTATAATTCACCTCTGTTCTGGCATAGGAAGGAGCCCAGCTGAAGAAATAAAATGGAGATTTAACTACTTAGGTTGGCTTCAAGTCATCTTAATAACAAGGCCTAACAGGCATACATGGTAAAGAGCTATGAAAAATGAATTTCTCATGTACTTCCTGTTTATCATACTTATTGTCGTAGAAAAAATTAAAACAGTGTTGAGTTTTCCCATTTAGACTAACTCAAAACTCATCTCTAGAAATAGTTAAGAACAAATATAAAATATAGTCAATTAAAAACACTTTCACTGGTAAAATAAATTTAGCATGTGTCTTTGTTATCAAAGAACATTTAGATAGTCTGGAAAAGACAATATTGAAAAGTAAAGTCATAAGAGATGGGAAAATATCTCCATAGGGTAGTTCAGCCTTAATTTGAAACAATAGACCCAGAGCTGAATTGTACTTTTGGGAATGCATTTTTGGAGGAAGATATATTAATGCAGACTGATTTTGGCTTTCTGGTAACTTAATTTGGTACATGTTATAAATAATTTACATAAGTAAAAAGAAGAATGAGAAGAAAGAGGAGAAATCTTAGCCTCTTCCTAAAATCTATTCCATCAGAAATCTTTTGCTTTAGCTGAGTTTTTGTCAGGACCTGGGTAGTGGTTTGAATTAATAGTTACTGTTTAATTCCTAAGGCATGCATACCCTATGCAATTAATTGTGACAGTATTGTCAGATATCAATTGTCTAAGACACACTTGAGGTAATGTAGTAATTAAATAATCTAGATTGTGATCTCTTCCCTGCAGAAGATCTACTTACCCAGCACTGCTGTAATTAGAGACAAGTTCAAAATATTTGCCAGGATGAAAATTTGAACTGATAAAAAACATAGGAAATAATTTATGATCACAATAAAAGATTGGTATATTAATTTGCCTTAGCCACTTTAAAAGCAGCAGTAACCAATTATCTGATTCCAATTATTAGATAAAAATATTTTTGAGAGGGGTTACATTTGTGATAGTTTAACATTTACACTAAAATACAATTGGTATTAATCAACTTATTTCATAAAGCAATTGGTGAGTACTCATCTGAAAATTCTGATTAAAAATGACAATATTTGTTGCAGAATATTGGCATTGGGCTGCCATTTCTGAAAAGCAATGAAAAATAATTTGGTATATTGTTTTTCTTATCACATTTATTTTTTAGTGCAGGAAAGCATTCATGAATAAAAGAGGATGTTTTATTCATGGTCAAATAATTCCAATACCCTTCAGTCATGAGTAAAATAAACAGTAAAAGAGCATTTCCAAACCAAAGTGTCTCTAACTTTCTAGTTTCTTTCTCACACTGGAACCACACAGAAGTATACCTAACTCATTCTGACCTCAATGCTAATGCAGGTAATGCTTTGATATTTTTGAAAGCAATTTTGTCATAATGCTGCCCTGAATCATTATTTCAGTTTATGTGCCTCTAGAAGTAGAGTCAAACACAAGGACTTTGGTACAGAGAGTTCATATGAAATGTGATGCAAAGAGCAAGCATGACAAAAGTTGGGGCTGGGCTAGAAGGAGGAAAAGCCTCTTAGGTCATGATGGATTTACAGCTCTGAGGAGTAGGGATGTTATGCCGGTGGGGCCTTTGAGAAATGAATTCTCTTACACTTCCAGAGTTGGTTTGAATGAGTGCTGACCCCATAGGCACATAAAGAGCCCGTGCTCATAAGAGACTGTCCACTGCAGCTCCAGCTAATATCAGCGGTGAGCCGAGGGACGGGAAGGCTACAGGAGGCAACAAAGTTGTCTGCCACAGTCAGCTCCCTATTTTCTTTTCTCTTTTTATGCTACTGACTTTATCTTCTATGTAGGGCCTTCTAATGTAACTGTTAAACTTTATACTATTTTGTTTTTCCATCTTTCCAGGGCACTAAAATCTACAGAAATATCCTTATCTAGCAATTGTGTCACAGATATAACATGCAGTTGTTTTTTTGTTACCTTATATTTCCCTAATTATACCCCAATACTTGTTACTTTATGTTTTCTTTTCAACCTGAATCCTTTGTATGTTACTAGTCTTTGAAAGACAATAATTCAGAGGAAATCTTAACACCCTTAGTGTAAATCATTGTCAAAATTCAATAATCTTCAGTGGTTGAATAATGCACTATTCTGATATTTGAGAGCTACTTCTTTTTAAATATTAAAGCTTTAAAAATCACAACTACTTTACAATGGTTTTGCTTGCATTAATTCTTTCTTTAAGCTTTTTACCAGGTTCAAAGGGTTCCCTGGGAAATACCCATGTAAGAAGTTCACTTTGTTAAATGCTGTTAAGTGTTGGTTGTTCAATCCTTTATTTCCCTATCCTGAAACAGAAAACCTAAGAATTTGACTGTTTCTGCTGGTCTAACCCTTTCATCCATTGAGGATTTGGGGCAGGAGGTCAACAATACCATGACCTGACAGTAAACATAGTATGTAGAACTTATTTAGGTCCTTATCTAATAATGTTAAAGAAAACTTAAAAACAGGGTATCTTATGAAGTACTAAGGGATTATTTTAAGAGATTGTTAAAGTTATAATAATAATTTTATGGTTATGTTAAAATAAGTCCTTATGTTTGGGAGATTCATGTTGAAGCATTTATAGATATGAATATATAACATCTGGGATTTGTTTGCAAATAACCAATAGAAATTGGATAAGGAAAAAGAATGGTTGTGTTAGTTAATTTTAACTGTCAACTTTATTGGATAAAGAGATTCCTGGTGATGTGCCGCACTGTACAAATAAGTGTATTAACATGCTGTTAGGAGGCGGGGGTCAGTTGTAGCTGGGTCACTGGAGATGAAGGTATATCTCTTGCTTGTGCTCCCCTCCTGTATTCTGCTTTCCAGCCATAACGAAGTGAACCATTTTGGTTTATCATGCCTTCCTGCCACTATGTTTCCACCTTGGATCCAGCCTACCATGGACTGAACCTCTGAAAACATGAGCCAAATTGAACCACTCCTCCTTTAAATTTGGGGGGTCTGAGATTTTTATCCCAGCAATGGGAAAGCTCACCAATATAGTACAATGGTTTTGGTTAGTTGTTGTAGCTAGTAGATGCGTAAACAGAAATTATACCAATATATTCTAATTTTTATAGATGAAATATTTCATGATAAGAGTGTTTGAAAAATAAACACCTGAGTACAAACACAAGTCTTTATATTAAAAAGCAACAAGCGATTCTGGTGGTGCATGCCTGTAATTCTAGCACTCTGAGAGGTTGTGGCAGGAGGATCCTACGTTTGAGTCCAAAGTGGGCAATTTAGTGAGATCCTGTCTCAAAATAAATTTAACTAATTAATTAAAAAGGCTGCAGATGTAACTCAATGAAAAGATTCTGGGTTCAGACACTAGTACCACAAAAACAAACAAAAAATCTCATTTCATTTTATGGCCAGAAAAAGAATGAATTAATTAAATGATGGACAGGAATTTATTTACATAATCCAGTTCCTCCTTTCTAATCCCAATATTAGTTTCTCACTTTCTTTCTAAACTGGACATACTTCAAACACTTGAGGCAGACTCTTGTATAAAAACTTTTGTACCTAAAAGCCTCTCTGTTTGGAATGTGCTTCTTGACATGTCCATTTGGCTGACAACCTTCACATCTGCAACAAATTTCTCTTGCTCAATGAGGAATCCCTTACTCCACTTCAAACAGCAACTCTTCTAACACATTGTTGAGTTGTATGTACTTCATTGCAATGTTTATCCATTTCACTCAGTACTTTAAAAGTTTTTTTAAATCTCTCTGTTGACTCTCCCAAATATACTCTAAGCCAAAATAGGGCTGAGAGTTTTAATCTATTTTCTTTCCTGCTAGATCCCTAGTGCCTTCAAGGAATTCAATAACTATTTGTTGATGAAATAAAAGAATGAGTTATCACTAAACATGAATTTAGTTTGTGTATATTTTTGTTATTATGCCCTATTATTTTGTCAATCTTTTTGCAGCTGCAAAATATTGTCAAACAATTCTCTCATTGCCTTTTGCTCTTTGTCCTTTTAGCAATACAGGTTATTAATAGGATGCTATTTTACATGTAAAAACTGGACTATTATTCTTTGACCATATTACTTTACATTTGAACTTTTATTATTTTTTAAATTTACAAACAAAATTATGTAAGTTCATTCTGCAATCTATCTTCACTGTACTAGAGTTTTTATACTACAGAAATAGGTAATATGGTCTTGTTGTAGACTTCATTATGTATATACTCCATTAGATTATTCATTTAAATATTAAATAAAGTTCTTTATTATGTTCTTCATTTAGATTGTGAGATATTTTTACTTTTATATCAAAACCTGTCATGCTTGAATATGATACTAAAATACTCAAAACTGATTATGGAAAGCTACTTTAAATATTTTTTCTTTATAGCTAGAATATTAGATGAATCAAATTTAGGGCATTGAAATATCAAGAGATAGTTAAAGATAATTTGAAAAAATTAAAACATAAGCCTGAATTTACTTCATAAAATAAAATAATAGCTGGGCATAGTGGTGCATACTTGTAATGCCAGCACTCTGTGATGCCAAAGCAGGAGGATCAGAAGTTCTATCTGAGCCTGGGAAATTTATCAACTTATCCAGATCCTGTCTCAAAATAAAAAATAAAGGGTTCTGGGGCTGTAGCTCTCTATGAAGGGCTTGGACTCCATCACCAGTGTTAAGAAAGAAGGAAGGAAGGAAGGAAGGAAGGAAGGGAAAGAAATAAAAGAAAGAGAAAGAAAGAAAAGAAAAAAAAGAAAGAGAAAGAAAGAAAAGAAAGAAAGAAGAAAGAAAGAAAGAAAGAAAGAAAGAAAGAAAGAAAAGAAAGAGAAAAGAAGGCAAGGCAAGCAGCCAGTCCCACTTTCTTTAATGGTATTCCAAGGTATACCCACAAAATTGTAATCCCTGACAACTTTTGTTTGCCTCCACTCTTCATACATACACAAAAACTTCTTAATTGCTCCAGTTGTATCTATTCTTTTCTTTTCTCCCCATGAATTTGTAATAAAATGTTACATGTTGGATATGGCCTGAGTTAATTATTTTTTTAAAATTAATTAAATGTATTGGTACAGTTTAGGATTTTTTTTTTTTTTTTTTTTTTTTTTTTGAGACAGGGTCTTGCTATGCATTTCAGGCTGGCCTCAAACTTTTGCAAATCTTCCTGCTTCAGCCTCCAAGATGCTAGATTACAGGCAGGAGCCACCATTCCCAGCTTTTGTTACATTTTAGATATGAGTATTGATCATGTTCATCATAGAGAATTTGTACCTGTACATGATATATCTTGACTTTTCTTTTTTCCCTTTTCCCTCCCCTCCCCTCCCTTCAATCCCTCTTTCCCTCTTTATTTACAAAAACTTTGTTTCCATTTTTTCCTTCTTTTTTCATTTTTTTCTTTTTCCTTCCTTCTTTTCCCCCTCCCCCTCTCTATTTCCTCTCCCATTTGAACATTTTCTATTTCTCAATATCTATTATATATTTTAGTCCTTATTTATACTTTTGATTTCTCACTCCAGAGAAACAATGTGATATTTACACATGTGTATTCAATTTATTTCACTTAAGAGCATGATCTCAAGGTGCGTCCATTTATCTAAGAGAATGAAATTTGCATTCCTAGCAATTGGTATTTGATGAACACTTGAAAGTTTCATTCAACCCAACACTGATGACAGAATAAAATGCATTTTGAATGCCTGTATAGAGGTGTGTTCTCATACTTTCTCATGCAGACAAAGAGTAGAAGCAGTCAGAGAGAATAATGAATGTCATTTTTCTTTTTAAGTAAAAAACAATTTGTACAAAGATAAGTCATCCGTCTTCTGTTTAGAGAACAAAATGAATTGGGATTGAAGTTACACTCTAGTCATCTTAAGATTCAACTTAAATATAATTTTGGAGTAAAGTAATAGCATTTACAATTCTGTGATCACAGAAATAATCAATTTTACTTATGTTTAAATATTGAAATAAATTTGCAATCCATAGAAGTACTGAGAAAACCAGTGGACATCCAACATCAGTGTCAATATGTCACCAATTTGTACTTCTATGAACAAATGTTATTTGCATTGCTATTAGTTTTCCGTATATTAATTTTTTATCTGCACAGAGTTGTAAAACAGCCTAGTTAAAGATGAATACAAAGTAGGAATTAACTAGATAGATAAAGTAGTCAAAGTATCCACAAAATTGCAATGCCTGACAACCCTGCTTTACCTCCACTATGCATCTGGTTCACTGGTCGGATGTATTGTGTGTGAAAGAGAAAGATGTAAGACACTGATACTGTTTTAAGCACATTGCATATTTTCTAAATCAGATAGATATCCTCTTGAGAGCATTTTTATAAATTTTCTAGAGTTCCCAATTGCTGAGACATGTCAGAGCAATTTCTTTAATGAGCTAATGCATTATTTCCTGGATGTTAACTTTCTCTTTATTCTGCCTCTAGAAATCAGGAGATAATTTCAGCTTCTCTTTCTTGAAATTTGTTTACTACTTTTTTTTAAACAGGTCTTGAGGCATCTCAGGTTATCTCTCTATCACAGGGCCTGCATCTGTTCCATGTAAAATAAGACTCTCCCTCCTGCCTTTACAAAATTTGGGACTGCAGACCTCTCAATGAAGCTACTTTAATCTCATTTCTTGAATAAGTGGCTTGAAATCCAAATGCTTATCGGTTATTTGCTTAGAAGGGACTCAGGCATGCATATGTGCATACTGTAGGGTTTATGTGCCAATATAATTAAGCATTCCTATGTAAGTTCTGTTTCCTGCCCTGGGTGCTGTGGGTAGTGATCATGAGATCTGCAAAATTCCCAAAGGTCAAAGAGAAAGCCTTTTATTTTCTAAGCAGGAGTAAATAAAGGTGGAAGACACTGCATATCCAAGGAGTGTGATGAGAGGTTAGAGTCACCTTGGCCTGTGAAACTTTTTTGAGTAGGAAAGATTCTCTGGATGGGAGGATCTACCTGTTAATGAGTGGTCAGTCCACATTCCATGTTGAACCTGGCTTTGGCACAGAGTGAGTCAAAGTTCAAGAATATGGAGAAGGAAAGACATGTAAAGTTTGGTCAATTCAAGCTAGCAAGTATTTTCTACAGGGTGGTCAATGTATATAAATACCCCACATAACATTTATGAGGAAGAGACAAGAAATTTGGAGAATCTGTCCTTGTCATAAGTAAATAAGAGGGGCATCAATGAATATTATTTAAATCATATGGAAAATACTGGTTCTTTGCAGTTAAGCTGTTTGGGGAACACAAAAAAGGGTAGTTATTTTCCTCTGAATTCTGGGTTTAGGAAAAGTTTGACCCTATTGCTTCACATTATTTATGTAATCTGACTATTATATCTATCAGCAAAATGTTCTCAGAGAAGCTTCTCCAGCTACGTCCTCCTCAACAAAAGCCAATGAATGCTATTTGATCATGTTTTCCAAGTGACAAAAATAATAACAACAACAAAAAGCATGTAATTTTGCAAGGGATACTGGGAACAAAATTGTCTTCAGCAGCTCTGTTTCTGAGGAGATACAAGTTTCTAGGCCTTTGAAATGAGACCACATAGTTGAAATTTTTATTGCATCTTTGCTAAGGGGCCTCATGTGAATAATTGTAGGCACTTCTATGTCCGTGAAGAATATTGTTACTTTCAGAAAATCAGAATGCTCCCATGTAGGAAGAATCAAAGTCTACTCTATTAGTCTGAGCACTTGACTGGAAGATAAAACTTCAGTGTTCTATTTATAGCCCTAATTTTGATTTGCTGTAGTCACTTGGGTCTCCTCTCCCTTACCCTCCATGTTTCTCCAAGTTCTTTGCAAAAACATTTCACAAGCTCTTTAGGGAAGGTAAAATAGCAACAACCAATACTAAAGACTGCATGTATACTAGTAAAAGTAAACACTGATGTATTAAGATTGTAAAAAGAGTAAATATGTTTATTAAAATATATATGATTTATAAAATAAAATAAAATAAAATGTTTTAGGTATTGCTTACCATATACTAGACTTTAACCCAACATCTTTACATGTATTTATTCACTTAAGGCTGGCAACAATATGTGAAGGCTGATACCATTATTACTTCCATTTTATAGAGAGGTAACTAAAGGAAAGGGAGATTAAACAATGAGCCCAAGTCCAGATGTTAGACAAATGAAATTTTGTATCCAGGTAGTTTCACATCATTCATTTGCTATTGCTGTCTAATCAAAATAAAAAGCCTAATGCAATTAGAGTTTCAGTCAACTCTGAATCAAGAATTGATCCATCTACTAAATCTTTAATAAGTAATGCTTTTAGGTATATCAACCTCTGGACCAAGTAAAAGAAGGGGGGAAAAAAACACAAGAAAAAATAAGAGATTCAGAGTTCAGTCCTAGAATTGAAGGAGAGAGCCTACATGCTCAGTATTTATAATTAAACGTCATCCCTAGCTAGAGAATGTGCCCCCTTTTGCAAAATCTGAATAGATACATATCTTTATAATTAATATTTGTAGTAATAAATGTTATGATGAGTAATATTATTTTACAAGCTGCTCTTTAGAGGGTCAATGAGGATAGTTTTTGCCTATAATTCAGTCCTCAAGATAATTCTAGAGTAAATGGGAACATTATATGTTAATAGATTCATTTATCACAGCACTCTAAAGCCTGATAGATCACACAATCCTTCCCTTTGCCTATTTGTCATGCTCCTGCAGGCACACACAAAACGTGTGCCACTTGTGAGTTTATGATATTATATTGAAGAGTTTATCATTAAGTATTGTCTTTCTGATAATTTCTAGCAATGACAGGTAATTAAGGTAATTATCTCTTTTAGAAAATAAAACAATTGATTTAACTTTACTGAAAAGATCAAACAAAATTTGAAAGCTTGAAATTGTCCACTTAATCATCTGTCTTCTATTATGCAAATATAAACTAAAATGACTCAAAGCCTGAACGATAGAAAAATGTGTCCCTGGAATTAATAGCACTGTTTAGTTTATATGGTGGATCATTCTCTAGTTCTTTGAGCTATTTTCTGTTTAAGGAATAAGACTTTGTGAAAATTATAGTCACATTTACCTCCCAGCAGGAAGCAGCCTTGAATTCAATGAAAATTCAGTTTCCCAGAGCAAAATTTGGTCCTAAAAGTGATCTAAGAGAATGAAGAAATGTAGAAATGAATGTTTAGGCCATACACTACATTTTCCACCTTTTGTTTTCTGAGAGTTCAGAAGCACCATTGTTGTTCAGAAAGTTTAGAACTCTCTGATCCTCCAGAAAGATGTGTGAAGGGGTATCTCACAGATGAAGCTTGTCAATGCATTTCATATTTATAATTCTCATTCCTGGCAGTGATATACATATAATTAAAGTAAACCTATCCTTTATGATGACCACTTGGATTAAAGATTTTCAGAATGGGGAGTATTTAGTACATTTACTCACAAACAGGGAGTCCTCAGTCTTATTGCTAAATCTTAATTGTTTAATTGGATAATGGTTGTGATCAAAATTAGTTAATGTAAAATCTTTGTCCATAAAACAACAGGGTCAGGAAAGGATGTATTTATTCATAATGGTGAGTTCTAGAATCTTAGAGATTCTACAGAATTAAAAGCAAAAAAGCTTTTTCATAAACTGATGTAGTCCACATTTAATCTCAAGTACTGTAATGTTGAGGTACATTTATAAAATTGCAATAACCCAAACTTTTGATAAAAATATTCTATGGTCTTTATGAACATTAATGTGCATGTATAATCTTTTTTTTTGGTACCGGGGATTGAACTCAGTATTCTTGCACTTGCAAGGCAGGCACGGTGCCACTGAGCTAAATCCCTGGCCTATGAACTATTATTTTTATGAATACTACTAAATGTATAGTTCTCCTGTTCTTCATTTAGTAATCAAAATATATTAGGAAGGGTTCTGGCTAGGATTAAGTAAATTTAATTAACTAGTTAGACAGTTGTCCTCTCAGCAGTTCTAAATAAGTACATCAAAGACTCTGAAGTACTAACTGTCCCAATTTTTTTTAATTTTACTGGTACATTTTAGGTATACAATATAATGATATTCATCATTGGAGATTTGTACCTTTACATAATTTATCTTGATTCTTATTTTTCCCCATATCCTTCCCTCCTTTCAACCCCTCCACCCTTCCCTACTTACACACATTTGTAAATACCGAATAGTTTCTCTGGTGTGAGAAACTGAAAGTGTAAATAAGAATCAAAATGTATAATAGGTAATATGAAATAGGAAGAAAATATGCAAAGGGGGAGGGGAAGTGGGAAGGGTAGGGGAAAGGAAAGAAGGGAAAGGTGTTAACATGAGAAAATAAAAAATGGAAACAAAGACTTTGTTCCCAGATGTTTTCAGTATTGTTAACCTACCTAACCATTACTTATATTTGTCTCTTCAATTTAAATTCCTACTCCTGTTTTAAGGCTCACATCAAAAGCTCTTACTTCATAATGTCTTCTGTCCTTTCCCCATTTACTTATGTTCTGGCTTCCTAAAGCATTGCAGTTCTTATCTTTCTCTGACTCCCACCTTTTCATAAAACTGTTTGTTTATATGGAAAAAAAACCCCGATTTTTTGGGAACACTTAAAGCAGATTTCCTATTGTAATAGAACCAAAATTTAAATTAGACAAAAGCCATCTACCAATACAATATCACCACTTTCCCTTAGCAGTTTTTTTTTCTTTTAACTCCCAGAAACATTCTAGGAATTCATAATGATGCATATAGATAAATTACAGAGAGGCTATTATTGCGTGTGTGAGGAGAGTCTCAGATTTTTTCCCCCCTTGGCCCTAAAGCTGAAGGCAGTCCAGTGTCTTTACTGTCTAGAGTTCCTCAGTGGCCTTACCAGTAACCTCTGTGTATGGTGTCATCATCAGATCTTGTGAACAAACTTTGTCACTTTCTGTGTTCTGCCAGCAACTAGATCAGCTCCGAGAAGACATCAATCTTTTTCAGTGTGTTTGTTTCTAGTGGAAGAAGGCTCAGTCTAGATCTTTTTCAAGTCTCACAATTAAGTATTTTATTTTAAATATATAGATCTGAAAGATTATATAGTGCATTTATTTTCCAACTTTTCCTTTTTTAAAATCTTTTAAAAATTTACTTGACTTTCTTCCATAAATAAATTTATTCCTTCATTTGTTTTCTTCATTTTCATTTGTTAGGGAAAGGTTGTGGAATGGAAGGATGGTAGAGTTGTGTCTCTCTTTTTTCTTTCCTGACATGGTTCTGAGTGGTTCTTTGCCCATTTACTGGTACTATGGGGAAGAAGGAAAACTACAAAATTATCAGCTTAGTGTAGTTAGACATTAGCAGGGCTAAGGGACAAAAGAGATCCATAGTACCATGATTTGGCAGTTATCATTAAATGAAGAAACAAAGGCGTCAGTGTATAATATATCTGCAATCATGTTAGGTCTCAGACCCAAAATAACCCTATGGAGAGCACAATGGCATTTCAAGGTGCACATTCATTCTGACACCTGATCACTTGGCTATCTATTTCCAAAACAAGACTTATGATATTCCTGTTTGCCATGGTCTATGACCCAATGATATCAGAAAGGGGAACACTCTTTAAACACCATTCCACCTTGGGGTAAGACCTGATTTAGATTAGAACTTTTTCTTTTGTAAATTTATTTCCTTACATTTCTTACAAGACTGAGACCCCTGAGAGAATACTGAACATCTGAAAAGAACCCATAAGGCATTTTACAACTCCAAAGTAACATTTAAAATAAATGTCAATTAACACCGTAATCACCCGCGTTCCCAGAAACCCAGTAGTAACCCTTGTGTGCATAAAAAAGCATCCAAACCCCAACTTGGTTGCAGATGTGTTGCTGGACCCGTTAGCCACAAGCCTGTGTTCTTAGCATAGAGTTCCCTAGAAAAAGATTCTCTAGTAGCTGCCCAGGCAGTTTTAGGAAAGCCAGTGTGTGGGAGCAACTCGCTGACTACTTCTCAGACTCCAGGAAGGAGAATGCTGGGGAACTGGACATCAACACTCCACAGGCTGCAGCTGCACAGGTTTTCTCTGATGTAAGACTGTTTATCTCTCTCATAATAACCCCCAAATGTTCCTGCAGTGTACTCATCTGCTTAGACAAATATTTCAGCTCCAAAATTCCAACTCTACTGAATTTGGTGACAATAAAAAGACTCCAATAAGACAAAAGAATGTGTTTTTTACTCTTCAGCAGTTACTCTTTATGCAAAAGACTTTACTAACAGGAAATGGTTGCATCTTATTGATTTTTACAATTCTCTGAACACTAATTAGAACAAGGAAAGTGGATCTTTAAAAAGTATTTCTTGAATTAGAGAATTAAGCATGGAATGCATAATTACTGATGATTGAAATGCTATACAGTGAGGAAGTTATTTGTTGCAAAATTTTTGGTTTCCAAGTAGTGTTTTTGTTCATATATTGGTATGGTTTACTGGAGATTTAATTTGTTGATGCTGTAGGAAAGGTAGTATTAGACACTGTGATTTCCACAAATTCATTACCCTTTCAGCCTGTATGAGTTATGAGGGCAATAATTATGAACAAAACATTTACAATCATCAAGACTATGCATTTGAAATAGGGAGGTGATGTGTTTAAATTGCTAATTTAACAATGCAATTTTACATTTTTAATAAAACCACCCCGTGTAAGTATAAGCAAATTACCCTTAAATTGAAAATATAATTATGAAGATCAAAGAAAAGTAGAAAACTATAAATCATTCAACACAGGTATTTCTGAGAACAATTATATTACTTCTTAGATAAATCTTCGAACAGTAATTTGCTACATTTCATGCATTTTAATTTGGCTGAATTCCCTGCTTTCTTTCTTTATAAAAGTGCATTATGTTTCCAGTTTTTGCTTTCAATGTATATTATTCATTGCTTGATAAAATATTGAATACTTTTCCCATTGTTTAAATGAAGACAAGTAGATCCAGTGATCACAAAATTGCATGGAATAAAAAAACCTAAACTACAGTAAAAAAATTTCTAACATGATTTTTTTTTGTAAGAGAAAGAAGGCACAGGGTATAATAAATGACCAATACCATACTAAACACATTTTAAAAATCAAATATTTAGTGTTATACAGATTTAATGCAATTCTAATCAAAATACCAAAAGCAAACCTCATAGAATTACAGAAAACAATCTTAAAATTCATTTGGAAACAGAAGAGACATAGAGTAGCAAAAGTAATTCTGGGTAATAAAGGCAAAGGAGGGAGCACCACAATACCTGACTTAGAATTATACCACAGAACTACAATGATACAAACACCATGGTACTGAAAACAATACAAAACAAAAAACACACCCAAGGATCAATGGAATAGGGTAGAAGATGCACAAACAACTCCAAAAAAGTTCAGCCACTTTATCTTTGACAAAGGGGCCAAACACCTTCACTGGACGAATGATAGCTTTTTTAATAAATGGTACTAGGAAAACTGGCTTTCCACATTCTGAAGATTAAACCTAGACAACATATCACTCACCATGCACTAAACTAAAAAGGAAAAGGGTCAAAGATCTCAATATTAAAACAAACATACTAAATCTGCTGAAACATAGAAGGAACTCTTGAAGACACTGGTATAGGCAGACTTTATGAACAAAACCCCAACTGAACAGGAAATGTTACAAGGAATCAATGACTGAGATCTCATCATACTAAAAAGCTTTTGCATGGCAAAGAAACCACCAACAGAGTGAAAAGACAACACAGAGTGGGAAAACATTTTTGCTAGCTGTTCTTCAGACAAAGGAATAATATCTAGAATATATAAAGAACTCAAAAAATTCAGACCCCAAATTTAAAAAATCAATCAAAAAATGGGCATCTAAAATGACTACTTTATAGACAATGAAGTACAAATAGCAAATAAATAGATTTAAAAATATTCAACATCACTGATCATTTAAGAGATGCAAATTAAAACAACACTGAGATTCCATCTTGCTCCAGAAAGAATGGCTATCATCAAGAAATCAACCAATAACAAATGCTGGAAGGGCCGTGGAGAAAAAGGAACCCTTCTCCACTGTTGACGGGATTGTAGACTGAGGCAAATATTGTGGGAATCAGCATGGAGATTCCTCAAAAAACTAAAAGTAGAGGATCCATTTGACCCAGCTATTCCCCTTCTTAGTATTTTCTCAAAAGAATTAAAAGCATCATGCCACAACAATATACGCACATACATGTTTACAGTAGCACAATTTGTAATAGCTAAATCTTAGAAATAGCCCAAATGTCCATTAATGGTTAAACTGATAAAGATGTGGCTTTTTTTTTTTTGACAGGGTCTTGCTGTGGAGTTCAGGCTGGCCTTGAATTTGTGGCAATCCTCCTGCCTCAGCCTCCTGAGTGGTAGGATTACAGGCATGTGCCACAACACCTAGGTGATTTTTTTACACCATGGAGTACTATCCTGTCATAAAGAAGGATGAACTTAAGACATTTCTAGGTAAATGAATGTACCCTGAGACCATATTTTTAAGTGAAATAAATCAGACACACATGTTTCAATACTGCATTTTCTCTGGTGTGAGAAATCAAAAGTATAAATCAGGACAAAAATGTATAATAGATATTGGGAAGTAGGAAGAAAATTTTCAAAAGAGAAGGGAAACAAGGAAGAGGGGAGAGAGATATGAAGAAATGGACAAGAAAAAAAGAGACTAGAAGGAAAAAATGTCAAAAAAGTTTTGTAAATAAGAGGAAGAGGGGCTTGAAGGGAAGGGAATGGAAAAAAGAAGTAGCAAGATATAACACGTACATATACAAATTCTCTATGATGAATGCAATCATTATGTAAATTTAAAATGTACCAATGAAATTAATTAAAAATAAAATGAAATCTTCAGTCACAGAACCGAGGCAAATCAAATTGATACAGGGAAAACAATTGAGAAAAATGTAGGTCATATAAAATAATTATCCACAAAATAACAAATCAGTGAAGAATTTTAATAGTCTTACATTTTAGAACTCTTGTTAGACAAAACTCTTAAAGAAATAATGGGATGGTGGACTGGCATAAAAATGTTCACATGGCAGAATTTCCAGGCAAAAGAAAAGTTTTATATTTATGTAGGTATGTATTTATTTTTTGGAGACAGGGTCTTGCTGTGTAGTTCAGGCTGCCTTTGAACTTGCTACAATCCTATTGCTTCAGCCTCCTGAATACTGGGATCACTGCTGTGCATCATCATGCCTGGCTAAAGCATTTTATTTTAATATTTCCATACAATTGACTACATACAATTGAAATGCTAATCTCATCATTTTGATATCATGGAAAATTATTCTGATACAATATACCTTAAACAGAGTTTAAAAATAGTTTTTATAGGTAAATTTTTTTGTGGAGACACTTTAAGGTGCATTTTATAGAAAATTTCTCTTCCTTGTGACTTTAAACAATAAAAGCTAATACTCTGATATCAATGCCTTTTTAATGATTTTCATTTTTTAGTTTACAAGTATGATTATGTATATACATATATTGCTATGCAAAAATTAATTTTATAAACTTAGCAATTTTTCATTAAAATGGATGAATCTTACTCTAAAATTACATGAGTGAATGAAATGAGCAAGACACTCACCCATCACTCTAGGACCTAGAACAGGTTTTCCAGCAGAAATGAGCTCAGTGCTGGGAACTGAAAGAAGAGCTGGAGTGCAGGGGCCATGCACTGGCATTCAGAGGTGTAAGTAGAAATTATTAGTCCAGGGGAATAGCTCATGAATTCAGTCACACAAAGTATGGCAACTTTGAAACTTATAGGAAATATATTTTAATATATTCTATAATGATGTGTAGACTTCAAAGAATATTCTATATGTTGATCTTTCAATGTTGATATTTTAATGATGTCATGTGGCAGCGATCCCCCACATTTATAATTTTTCTTGTACATCCTTCATCCAAGGATTATTTGAAGAATAATAATACTGTATTTATACATCAAGGTGAGATAGAGACACAAGGTTTGGTGCAGCCTAATGTTTCTAACATGCCCCTGTGGGCGGTGGTGAAATATAATGGTAAAGAACACAGATACTGAGACTCCACTGAGTTCTGGCCTTAGTATTACCACTTATTTGCTATGCAATTTTTGGCCAGTTTAGGAGTTTAACCCATTAGGTGGGCAGGAGAATTGCAAGTTCTAGTCCAGCCTGGGCAATTTAGCAAATCCCTATCCCAAAAATGGTTTCTGTTGGGACCAGGGATTTAGCTCAGTGGTGCCACTGCCTGTCTCACAAGCGCAAGGTCCTGAGTTCGATCCCTGGTACCAAAAAAGAAAAAAAGATTTGTGTGAAGGTCCTGGATTCAACCCCCTCTATTTCAGTCAATGAATCAATTGATCAAACAGGTCTGTATGCAACAGGTTATGAACTTAGAACAGTATCTAAATAGCCTTAAATACTCCTCGATGTCTGTTGTTATCTTTGGGTCTATAATCCCACAGTCCACACTCACATTTTTGATGTGTTTAAAAACACATTTGCTTATTTGTCAGCAAATGTTTTTACATGATTTGAGGAAGATAGAACTGAACTGTCACTTCCAAATGAATTTTTATTTTCCTAATTATTCTCACAACATTTCTTTATATTAGTATGATAACCATAAAAAAAGCAGCAGTATCATCACCAAACATGGAGCTAACTTTCCTTTTACCACTATTTTGGGTTCAAGCCTTACTGGACTGAGCTATTTTAGGCTACTTATTAGAAACTACCTATACTCTTTTAGGTTAATTCATCCAATACTAATCATGCATCTAGCTATGTTCAAATGTAGGATCTATTTTGGCTTATGCCTTAACTAGATCACTATATTATGTCTCCAGTAGACTCTGACAGGAATCTGTGTACTCTTTAATCCTCTCATCAAAGCCAGAGGTGACTTCATTCTCAAGCCACGTTCTCAAGCTCAATAGACTTATTGGACCATAAGGCCTTTGCACTGGTGGGCCAAACAGTTCAAATATCTGCATTTATCCCGTGGGTCATAGTCAGATACAATCTTCAAAGAGCACCACTGTCCCTGTTTGCCTCATATCACCCTGTTTAATTTCCCTCAATGCATATCAACAACTATTGTGTTCCTTCACTTGACTCATTCCTTATTCCCTATGCAGAATATGAAATGAAGTTAAAAGTGAGGGCAAGGCCTAGTTGAAAGAATCCATTATCTTCTTCATTGATGTATACTTAGGACTGAAATTGTGTATGATACATTAATGTGATTATTAAATTCTTATCAATAATGCCTTCTTTCTAGAGAATAAAATGCCTCATTCCATACTAAACTATTAATGGCTATAAATATGTAAAACAAAAAAGGGGAGTGGCATCAGCCCTGGTATTCTGGCAATCCATTTAAAGTCTTACAACTAAAAACAATGGGCCCAACTGTAACACACATGTTCTAAGTAAGAGGCCCAGAAAGTTGCCAATATCTCTTCCTAAGATTGGAAGGGTTGCAGAGAATCGCTAGTCCTTCAACATATTACGATTTTTAAAAATATTGGATATCCAAGAAAAAATGTGAAGGTGTAAGTTAATGAACTGAGGATTTTGTTCCCTCCCATCTATCAGTTTGAGAACCATCATGTTGATTTCTTTCAAGAAAAAATAAGGAGTGTTTATAAGAAGAATCCATAGCAATTAGGGTACTTACAATTAGGGAAAGCTGATATTTCCTTTGTTAGCTGGAAGTTGTTGATTTGCATCACAACTGCAGTTGGTACTTACTTCAGCTTCATAGTGACAGAGTTGGTGAGGGCTTGGTGAATGTCCCTTTGAGCTTTTAGGACTTAAAACAGCATTAAGAATACTCCTAGTAGCTCAGAGAATTTCAGTGCAAGGAGCTATTGGGAATAGTTCAACATGGCAGAGCAAAGAGAGAGAAGGGATGGATAAGACAGCTTATTGGCTTGTTTAGAAGGATATGGTTTTAGAAGATTTTAGAATATATGATTTTAGAAGGATATTTGAACTTTCTATATCTAAATGAATGCCTACGACAATGACTGGACTCTGTATGTCTTAATATACCCTGAACAAGCTATTTTGCCATAATGACTCCAGTCCTCTGATGCCTGCAGGGTGGGAATTGAAGAGGTAGAGAGATAAAGAGAGCTGGTGAGAATTGCTATGCCAGGGAAAATTCAACCTGGTGTTTATCTGGAATTTCAAAAGAACTACTACGGGTATTGGATCAAAGAGACAGCGTTTGTGTTTTCTCAGCATAGGCTGCATAAAGAATCATCTAATATATAATCCGGCACCAGATAATATTTACTGATATCCTCAACACATAGTTAGGTATAGTAGGAAAGGTCTTCTTATTGTCATTTTAGTGGGCTAGTGTTGCTACTTTCTGGGCTTGACAGATTTTCATGCTGAGTTTTTCCATTAGGCATTCTCAAAGAACACACACTTCATGGTCACAGGAATTCTCTACCCTCAGCATCTCCTGCCAGTTATTGCAACTTTTCCAGGAGGATACTTGCGTTTCATTTAGATCCTAGGCATTATACGGACACCTCTAGTTTCTCTCCTATATCCCCCTGTGCATCCTTCCTGTGTAGGACCTAAGGCATTTTCATAACAGCATTGTCTTGCAGGTAGCTCACATGTGGTCTCAGGAAAATATTCTAATATTCTTTGTCCAAGGAGTGCACACCAACTCAGAGTAGTTCCTCTCTCTACTTCACCAAAACATTTCACCAGCTGGTTTCTCATGCCTAAATAAGATATCAAATGATACTGAGTCAGCTGCTCAGATGACCCTTGCACCAACCATTTCTCTAGGCCTATAGTAGGGTGTAATCATGTCAACATGATGGTTGCTAAGGTCAGTGAAAGGGTGGTACAAAAATTCTATGCTTCAAACCCATGCTAATCCCACTTTAATCACTGTATTCTTTCTTTCTTTAGTAAATGTTGTAGTCAGGATTTTAGCAAGGGAATATATTAAATACAGGACACGTAATTTTTAGGGTTATTTTATAATTACCCAAAAAGTCAAATGCAAAGGAGTGCAAGTGAGATTAACCACACACTAGAGGCCCAAAGATTCCAGCTGAGGGCCTGGATCTCAGCAATGTCCCACACAGGTCCAGCTAAATGTCTTCTGTGAGTACTGCCAGTGGCCTAGAGCCCATATTGAGGATCTGAACCTGGAAGACCCAAAGGCTGGTGGTGGAAGCCAGAAAACCTATGCTGGTGAGATGAAGGATTTGTGCCAAGCTGAGGGATCCACATTGGAGCCAGGAAGTGATGCTCATGGTGAAGATCACAGTTCCCCTGATGAAAACAGCAGCCATTCCATTGACAGGGAGGCTCTGAGCTCCTCCTCTGAGGAGAACAGCCTAGTTCTCTTTTTATAGCTATTGGAAACAATCCTCAGATGGATTTTTCACTCCCAGACCATGCTGATTCAGTTCAGTTGGACATTACAAGTTGACCATTAGGTTAATCCACTACAGTGAAACAAAAAAAAAAATAGAGAAATTATTTTAGACAATTGCTGTATAAATTTTTCTTTTGTGGTTATAATTGTGAGAGAAGTTGTTGACAGGTGTCCTGAGTTTTTAGACTAGGTCAATTTCACCGTAATTATTTTTCAATACAAACACTCATGAATTGTACACACATTCTCGAAGAACATAAAAAAATCATTTCTTTTCTTGGGTAGTAGGTGGGTGGGAGCAATTGGGAAATCCTACTTAATTTAGTTATATCCTTATTGTCTATGATATTTAAATGTTTTCTATGTGTATGTATACATGTACAAGGGCTGATCAAAATATGATGTGTTTAAATTTTTTTAAATTACAGTGAAAGACACATTGTCATAATCCCCCTCAAAATACTGCTTCTCATTTTGAACATGTGCCATCACTTTGGCACTTTCTGAAGCAATTCTGGAAGTTTTCCTTCATGAGTGCCCATATAAGGTGAGAAAAAAAATATGGTGAATATTGCTGCTGAATGTCATTACAGTGTGTCCTCATCACTTTCGTTTACTGGATTTGGCACCACATGGGGAAGAATAATGGAATAAGTCTGTTTAAAGCAAGTGGGTGCATTTTGAAGGGGGCTAATGGCACTCTGTCTTTTACTGAGATACTTTAAAAAATTAAATATTGATTTTGTTAAATTATATCTCATATATTTTGAATGATTTTATAAATATATCTATACATATATGTTTATTTATGGGTGTATATACACAGTGCGCAAAAGAATTCACAATGAGCACCCCCAGCACCAAGGAGGTGAACCTTCCGGGCCACCATACCACCACAACCAGTGCTGAGGAGAACAGCCGCCCCCAGAACAGAGGAGGTAAACTTTTGGGGCCACCGTACCACAGCCTCCAGCTCTGAGGAGGTGAGCCACATGGGGGCCAGTAGCACACACACCTCCCTTGAAATGAGGAGACTTGCGAATAAGTCTCAAAACTAGACTTCCATATCAACTAAAGCAACCTCAAAGGGAAACAAGATGGAACAATCTGGCACTCAACCACCTGGACTCCCTGAACAGGCAATGAAAGAGAATCTGAAAAAAATGAAATCAGAAATAATTTCTCAGATAACAGCAGAGATTGTGCCCATAGTGCACGAATTGATTAAGAAATCTAATGAGTCTGCACTCCTGGTGCAACCACTATGGAAATCAGTGTGGAGATACCTCAAAGAACTAGGGCTGGAGGTCCCAATTGACCCAGCTATTCCCCTGCTGGGTATTTTCCCAAAAGAATTAAAAGAATCATACCACAGAGATATATGTGTACCCATGTTTATTGCAGCACAGTTTGTAATAGCTAAAGCTTGGAAACAGCCCAACTGCCCGTCAAGTGGAAACTGGATAAAGAAGATGTGGGTTTTTTTTATAAAATGGAGTGCTACTCAGCCATAAAGAACGAGAAACTAGAGTCATTTATAGCTAAATGGATGCATATTGAGGCCATACTCTTAAGTGAAATAAATAAGACACACATGTGTAAATACCAAATAGTTTCTCCAGCATGAGAAACTGAGAGTGTAAATAAGGATTAAAAGGATTAGTAACTAATAATTGATACTTTCAAATAGGAAAATGTCCAAAGGGGTAGGGGTGGTGGGAGGAGATTGGGAAATGGAAGGATGGAAAGGAAAAAATATGAGAAAAGAAAAAAAATGGAAATGAAATACGTAAATAGGAAAGGGTAGAGGGATGAAGGGTGCACAGGTAATAGGGAAAAAATAAGAACCAAGATACATCATGTACAGGTACAAGCTCCCAATGTTAAATGTAAATGTATTGTATACCTAAAATGTACCAATAAAAGAATTTAAGCAAAATTACATAAATAAATAAATCTAATGAATCTAAAAAAATAGAGAAGCTGAGGAACATGATGGAATCCTAACATAGGTAACAAAGGGAATCCATAAAAGAGATGCAAACAGATTTCTAGGAGATTAAAAACTCCACTGAAAGGTTACACAGGAGAATGAACCAATGTGAGGACTGAATTTCAGATATAGAAGATAAGATTGCAATTAGTGACCAGGAAAAGAAAAATTTCTTTAAAATAGTAAGGGACCATGAGAAATCAATCCAGGAGCTGCTAGATGATTCAAAGAAGAATAATATAAGACTGATCGGAGTCCATGAAGAAACAGGAGAGAGTGCAGATGACATAAAAAAAAAAAAAAAAACCAAAAAACTGTTCACCGAAGTGATGGCAGAACACTTCCCAAGCAGGGGAAAAGAACTTGACATAAAGATACATGAGGCATATAGGACTCCAACTAGCCTTGATCAAAACAAAAGTCTACACATAGTCTTATAATAGTTAAGATTCCAGAAAGGCAACAGAAGAACAAAATTCTACAAGCAGTTAGATAAAAGAAACAAATCAAATATGAAGGAAAGCCTATCAGAATCACAGCAGACTTCTCAACACAAACCCTCAAGGCAAGAAGAGCACAGGGTAACATATTTCACACCCTAAAGCAAAACAGCTTCCAACCCAGACTGATGTACCCTGCAAAACCACCTTTCAAATTTGATGGAGAAATAAGATACTTTCATGACAAAGAGCACCTCAGGAATTTCAGGAATTCCATACCAGCACTCCAAAAAATTGTTGACAATATGCTAGGAAAAGACAATGAGGATCACAACCCTAGGAAACCCAGCAGAATGAATCCATTGGGCAAGACAAGAAATTAATGCAAAGGGGGAGAATCTAACAAAAAGTCATGACAATGATAGTACGTATCAGTTATAACCATCAATGTTAACAGTCTCAATTCACCAATCAAAAGAAACTGACTGGCAGAATGGGGCAAGAAGCAAGAGCCAACAATATGCTGCATACAAGAAACACACTTAATTCAAAAAGAAACTCATAGACTGAAAGTTAAAGGGTGGAAAACAGTACTCCATCAAGGAACCAGACAAAAAGCAGGAGTAGCTATCCTCTTTGCAGATCAAGTGGATTTCAAACAAACACTGATAAAGAGACAAGGAAGGACATTATATCCTTCTAAATAAAGGGAACAATCCAGGTGGAGGAGATGACCATCATAAATATCTATGCACCAAACGTTAGTGCACCCAACTATATAAAACAAATACTAAAGATATGAAAAATCAAATGAGCACTAATACAATAGTAGTGGGGGACCTCAACACCCCACTATCACAGATAGATCAACTAGACAAAAAATAAGCAACAGAATAGTAGAATTCAATCATACTCTTGCACAAATGAACTTAACAAGTGTTTACAAAGTGTTCCACCCCACAAAATAAGAATACACATTCTTTTCAGCGGTACATTGGTCATTTTCCAAAATAGACCACATACTCACTCATAGAACATGTTTAAGTAACTGCAAAGGAATTGAAGTTATCCCCTGTATATTATCAGACCATAGTTTGATGAAATTGGAGATCAATAGCAAAAGAAACTGCAAGAATTTCATAAACACATGGAAATTGAACAACACACTTCTGAATAACCAATGGGTCACAGAGGAAATTAAAGAAGAAATAACACAGTTCCTACAATTAAATGACAATAACAATATAACATATCGGGATCTATGGGACAGAATGAAAGCAGTCTTATGAGGGAAATTCATAGCAGTGAATACCCATGTTAGAAAAGCAGAGTAAGCCCAATTAAACAACCTGATGCTGAACCTCAAGCTTCTAGAAAAAGAAGAGCAGGACAACCCCAAAGCTCATACAAGGGAGTAAATTATTAAGATCAGAGCAGAAATCAATGCAATAGAGACTAAGAGAACAATACAAAAAAATCATGAAGCCAAGAGTTTTTTCTTTGAAAGAATAAACAAAATTGAAAAACCCTTAGCCAAACTTGTCAGAAAAAGTAAAAAAAAGACCAAAATCCATGCAATTAGGAATGAAAAGGGTGAAATTACAATGGACCCAGCAGAAATCCAGAGGATCATCAATACCTACTTCAAGAACCTATATGCCAATAAGACAGAAAACACAGAAGAAATGGACAGATTCCTAGATATGTATGAATTAACAAAGTTGAATGAAGAAGACCTAAAAATTCTAAATAACCCAATATCAATCAATGAAATTCAAAATATAATTAAAAACTTATGAACTAAGAAAAGCCCGGGTCTTGATAGCTTCACTGCTGAATTCTACAAGACATTTAGAGAGGAATTACTGCCACTACTGTTTAAACTCTTCCAAGAAATTGAAAGGGAAGCAATATTCCCAAATTCATTCCTGGAAACAAGCATCACCTTGATCCCCAAAGCAGAGAAAGACCCAACCGAAAAGGAGAACTATAGGCCAATCTCACTAATAAACATAGATGCAAAAACCTTGAATAAGATACTACCAAATAGAATGCAAAAGATCATCAAGAAGATCATACATCCTGACCAAGTGGGATTCATCCAAAGGAACCAGGGATAGTTCAACATATGCAAATCAATAAATGTAATACACTATATCAATAGATCCAAGGACAAAAATCATATGATCATCTCAATAGATGCAGAAACAACATTCAACTAAATTCAACACCCATTCATGATAAAAACACTACAAAAATTGGAATAGATGGTCTCTACCTCATTCTGATAAAAGCCATCTATGAAAAACCAACAGCCAATATCATACTAAATGGTAAAAAACTGAAATATTTCACCCTAAAATCAGGAAAAAGATGAGGATCTTCACTATCCCAACTTCCGTTCAATATAGTTTTGGAAACATTAGTGACAGAATTAGACAAGAGAAAGAAATAAATGGAAAAAAGATAGGAAATGAAGAAGTCAAATTGTCATTATTTGCAGAAGACACGATACTCTATATAGAAGACCTCAAGAACTTCAACAAAAGTCTTCTAGACTTAATAACCAAATTCAGTAAAGTAACCAGGTCAACACACAAAAATCAGTAGCTTTCCTCTACAGGAACAACAGACTCACCGAGAGTAAAATTGGGCAAACTATTCCTTTCACAGTAGCATCCAAAAACTGAAATACCTAGGAATCAATCTAACGAAAGAAATCAAAGACCTCTTCTCTGAAAACTATAGGACTCTGAAAATAGAGATTGAAGATGATATCAGAAAATGGTAAGACATCCCTTGCTCTGGGGTAGGAAGAATCAACATAGCAAAAATTGTCATACTTCCAAAACTGCTATATAGACTCATTGCAACACCAATTGAATTCCAGCAGCATACTTCATGGACCTTGAGGAAGCAATCTAAAAATTCATTTGGAACAAGAAGAGACATAGAATAGCAAAAGCAATTCTAGGCAACAGAGACATGGCAGTGGGTATCACAACCCCTAACTTGAAACTATGCTACAAAGCTACTGTGATAAAAACAGCATGGTACTGACAAAGAAACAGACCTAAGGACCAGTGGAACAGAGTAGAAGATAGAAAAAAAAAACCTCTAGACACATTCACCTACCTCATCTTCGACAAAGGAGCCAAACACCTTCCCTTTAGGAAAGATAGCCTCTTTAATAAATCATGCTGTAATGAAAACAATGCTGAGATTCCACCTCACCCCTGAAAAAATGGCTGCTATCATGAAATCAACCAGTAACAAATGCTGGCAGGGCTGTGGGGAAAGAGGAACACTGCTCCACTGCTGGTTGGAGTGTAGACGGGTACACCCACAGTCATACTGTGGAAATCAGTATGGAGATACCTCAAAGAACTAGGACTGGAAGTGCCATTTGACTTGTTCCAGGTATTCCCCTGCTGCGTATCTTCCCCAAATAATTAATAGAATCATACCACAGTGATATGTGTGCACCCATGTTCATAGCAACACAATTGTAATAGCCAAATCTTGGAAGCCCAATTGCCCATCAATTGGAGACTGGATAAGGAAAATGTGTTTTATTTATTTATTTATTTTTTTATAAAATAGAGTACTATTCAGCCATAAAAAATGAGAAATTAGAGACATTTATAGCTAAACGGATGCACATTGAAGAGGTACTCTTAAGTGAAATAAATAAGACACACATGCATAAATATTGAATAGTTTCTCTAGTGTAAGAAATTGAAAGTGTAAATAAGGACTAAAAGGTATATTAGATAATGTAAAATAGTAGGAAAAGGAACAAAGGGAAAGGGGAAGTGGGAGGGGTAGCTGAAAGGAAAGAAGGGAATGGAATTAATATGAGAAAATGAAAATCTGGAAACAAAGTCTTTGTAAATAGGGAGGGATGGAGGGGTTGAGGGAGGGCAGGGGAATGGGAAAAAAAATAAGAACCAAGAAAGATTATGCAAAGGTGCAAATTTCCAATGACAGATGTAATTATATTGTATACCTAAAATGTACCAATAAAATTCATTTTTAAAAAAAGTAATGCACAATGAAAAGTATTACTTTAAGTAAAGCTTCCCCACTGAATAAATTTTCTGGTACTTGCTGATAGGCAAAATATATTTCAGTTTGAGAAAACTCAGTATTAATAGTAATGTCTTGAAATTTTCATATGGCATGCTTATCTCTATGCTTCTGTTCTTGATTATAGTGTTTACCAGATGTATCCTAATAATCACACAGAATTATATCTTTTTTTCTCCTTGTCTTCTGGATCCAGCTGTACCTTTTCCATTTTGTATTAACATTTTTCTGAATAGGAAATTTTTATTATACCTGAGTCATTACACATTCAACGTCATTTTTAACTTGAGGAAATGTAGATTATAATGTATGTGGCAAATAAACCCTTATAAGTGTTAAAAATAATATAATACCATATGCATGTCACATATTCTTCTCCTAAATCAGTATAAAATGACCAGTCATTACTGTAGGAAAAATGCCCAAATACTACTGTCTGCTAGTAGATGTTTCCTTATACCAAATGATTGGCTTCATGTTTTCCACTATCTTGAATGACTAATACCACCAGTGAGTCATTTGGTGAAGATTATTTTGCTCATAAGAATAGACTGGGCGCAATGTAATCAATTTCTAGAATCAGTGCAGCCATCGCTTGCCTTAGGTGAACCACTTTATTTCTCCATTTCCTCCTTTTTTTCCCTTTTTATTCCATCCAAGCTACATGCCTATTGGTTGGTGCGATCCACTCCTAGGATGGATCTTCCCTCTTCAATAAGACAGTAAGATTGAACTAGCTTCTCTTTAAAATGCCTTGTACCTTTGTAATTTGGAAGAATAAACATTATTAGCAACAATAAATTGAAAATATCTGCATTATAGTGAATTACATGGGAAAGTTAACATTGGTTGCTGAAATGTTGAGCCATGGAGAGCAATGAACCTCCATGGATGCAGGGATGAGATGGGGAAATAGAAAAACAAATATTTCAGTTGTCATTTTGCATTACAGTAGATATAACTATAGATATATTCTATTTTTAAATACATTGTTTTGTAGCAGAGATAAAGCAACACATCTCATTTAACTTCCCTAGAATAGAGACTAGGGTGTTTCTGTGTGCAATAAATGAACTGAGTATATATATTACAAGGTAGGCTTGCAATGGCTGCCTGCAGAGTTAAGTGTGGGAGAATGCAAGGCATCTATGCACTGGAGAGTGAAACAATCCAGTCAAAGGTGGAAGCCGTGGAGCTCACTGCAGAACCCTGTTGGAATCTGTATCATGAACCTAGAGTCTATGCTGGAAGGCTGAAGAGTCTGAGGTGGAAAGGTGAAGATTCTGTTCTGGATTGCTGAAGAGTCTGCATTGGAAGCCTGGAGATAGACCTTCAAGGGTGCTGGCAAAGACTGGATCTCCTCAAAGTAGCAGAGGCGAGAATTCCTTCTTCTTTCCCTTTTTATTCCATCGAAGCTACAAGCCTATTAGTTGATACTACCCACACCTGGTGGATCTTCCCTTTTCAGTAAGTTCATCATTCAGTCAGACACAGCACGGTGCTAAGCCAAATCAGCTCAGCATTTCTTATACATGCAAATGCACCAGTAAACTCTCACAGTATTTCTCAGTAGCTCAGGAGACATATTCGAGTCACCAACATGAAGAGTAAAATTTACCCTCCATCAGTTTTGAAAATTAATGTCCATATTTATACTTTCTTTTCAGCAGTTGTAGTAGCAGTCCTCCTTTTTAATCAAAATGCAGTGGTTTGTAATTTGATAACCATGTACAGAAGTTTGAATAGCTTATTCAGAAGTGCTTCTAAGTCAATGAGTAGCTTTCCATACTTTCAAGCTTAGGTACTTCTTCAGAAAATTTTATCCAATATCACATTCATTTGCCACCTACAAACTTTTTAACTGAAAAACTCATTTATTTGAGTGAATGACTTCTAATAAGCAGATAGAAATTTGAGGATGGTAGAAGGAAAAGATTTGCGTCTCACTGTGCAAATAAAACTTAAGAGCGTCTCAATTGTGTGCAGGTGGATATAGATCAGGTGTCTAGTTAGCTAATATTTAGGTACCACTCATAGATTGAAAATCTTGAAAGATGAAGGGTAACAATAGACACAAAATTTCTATATGAAAATCAACATTAAAAGAGGTTCATTTGGAAGCAGTATCCCCAGTACATTAGAATGCAAAGTTAATTAAAAGACACAAATAGAAGCAATATGAGAGTCACAATGGTTTGAAGAGAGTAGCTCTTTAAATATCACCTCATTTACCCATTAGAGTGACTTTGTGAAAATCAACTAATTCCTATTGGACTCTATCTTCACCTATCAAATAAATGGAGTGGACCTTAACAAAACTAAGATTTTTAATAGCTCTTTGCCTTTATAATCGTCTGTCAAATGCTTACCAAGTCTCAAATGGCTGTGACAGGTCTGCTATAACATGTGGGGACATTCATAAATGAAAGTAAACATGGCATCATAAATTAAAGATAAAAGCAGTGTTTTTCACAATGTGCTCTTAGGTTTGATGAATTGAAAACATTCTTTAAAAAGCCAAGAAACTCGATTAAGTCAAACTGTGGGTTTTTCTAAAAATCCTCATTCTTCACTCAAAGGAAAAAACAATACTCACCCAGTGTCTTCTCTTCTTTATGTTGACTGCAGTAATGAGGGCTTAGGGAATTCATAGTCTTTCCTGAAAGGTTTCCTCTTATTTGACACAGTGCATGTGATTCATAATGAATATATTGTTGCTATTTCGGTCATGAATCCTTTCTAGAGAGCGCCTGCTGTTTTATTATTCAATAGAGGATCCAGCAGTCACTTGTGGTCAGTAGTTGCACCAGTATTTGCTGGAGATTTTACATTTGTCATCATCTCTTAGCTTATTTACTCAATCCATTGTGAAGCCCACAAAGAAAAAATATTTTTATCTTCTTTTCTTTTCTTATCTCACACTAGCACCCTAATGCTGACCTTGCAGAGGTAGTTAGTGTAGAGATCTTAACTCTTTTCATTCTTTCTTACCAAGTTTCCAGTTAAAGATTACTTCTCATTATGCAAATGTGTGTTTTATTTGGGCTGCCATAGGTGCACTTTGTTTTATGCAACAGTTGCTGCCTGAAGAAATTTGCTGAAATTATGACATTTCTTTGTTTAGCTATTATTATTGTGAAATGAACTGGGAGTCTATTGGGAGAATGTTGAGACAAGGAGTGAAGTAGGGATGCTAGTCCCCTGTGAAGGGACAGGTTTTCATGGTTCATAAGAAAACTACAATAGCATCCCTCGTTCATCCATGTCCACATAGCAGTAGTTGCTATTAGAAAAATAAAGCAGGTCATCCCAATCACAGCTTGTCAACAATTGTGCTAGTCCCTTGCAAACCTTTAGAATAGCCTGGCAACCCACAAGCTAAAGAGTGACAGATATGAGCAGCAGCTGGAATGACCTCCTGCTCTTCTGTCTGGCTCTGGTGACAAGAGATCTGTATCTATCTGTATGCACAGAGAGATGCCTGCAGCTGGAAAACATGAATCACTACATTATCAAAAGTATTTACCTCTCAAAGTTCTGTTGATATTAAAACTGTTGATATTAAAACTTTAAAACTGATCCTCAAATTACAATCTGTTCCCTGTTCTTCTATTTCTACTTTCTTTCCCAGAGAATTTCCCCAGGAAAGCATCAGAGTTACAATTAAGGTGCACTGATAAAGTACTGAAAGCATAGTGTACTTAAACTGCCTTTTTTTACTAGGAAAGTGCATTTCAATTTTTACATAATTTGAAATTCCTGTTTTTACTATTATCAAAACAACTGCCAATAAAATTAACCATATTTAATTGTTTAAATGCTATAGAAGAGTATCCAAAATTACTTGTAAATGGTTAAAAATGATAACATATATCTATTGTATGTAACACAGATGGAGCACCCCTAATACAACAATCTGAAATCCAAAATGCTCCAAAATCTGAAACTTTTTGAGTGATAGGCTTCAGAATTTCTGAGTATAGACTTTTAGATTAGGTATATATGATCACCTGGTAAAGTTTATGTGAATATTTGAAAATTAAAAAAAAAAACCCTCTGAAATCTGAAACTTCTCTGTCCCTGGGTGTTATAATAAACAAATGAGTTGGTGGAGAAGGTGAAACTATGACTACTTGATTATACTTAATAGGTCAGGTAGAAAATTTTGTGAAAATTTTATGAGATAATATAGTCATCCTTAACCACAAGGAGGAAATGGTAACCATTTTTGGGTTTTTTCCAATCAATTTAATTCAGAGTTAGTTCTTCTACCCTTAATTCTAAAGTGATTGAAAGTAAAGAGAACATTTAATATTTATTTCTTGGTCTTTGCAATAACTAGATTTACCCCGAGTTTGAAGAAGCTCACAGACCTAGCCATTCTAGGAATCATTTGAAATACTTTTTAATAACAGATTAGAGTGCTAATTACAAGACTACAAACAAATGAACTGTAAAAGATACTTGGAGAAATCATGAATGCATTAAAGGAAATTTGACATATGATATGCATTAGTAAATGGTCCATTTATAAATTGTACATACTGTTTAACAATTAACAGGAAAGTTTCTAAATTAATTGCATTTTCAGGGAAATCCGAAATGACAATATCTCAAAAATCTAGAAAGTATCTGACTGTTGAATATAGCCACTTAGAATAACAAAATGACAATTCCTTTGGCATTGGACTGCTCCCAATTTACTACAAAACTTTCCCCTCATCAGTTTCACTCAGCCATCATAAAGCTCACTTAAGAAATTGCAGTTGATATACTATGTCCTATAATGAACTGCAGAAAGATAGGCAGTAGGGCTGAAATTCCCCAAGATCATTAGTTGAACACATTTGAGGTAAAATTGGCAAGATGAGCACTCTCTGGTGTATCAGCGGGTAAATGGTACAGCCCGAGTCTGAATCCTTAAATCTGTTATTAATATGCTTTTTCTTCTCTCTTTACTGAAGGGAGGAATTCAGTCTTTGCTTTGGACATCACTGAACTTAATCAGAGAATTTTCAAATTATTGGAAAGGAGAAGGGGGCTCCCAGTGGGTTAGTGGATTACACAAGTGGAAGCACACCCTACAGCCCACGTGGGGCTGCTCTCCTGATTGAGACTGTGCACTTGAGATGCGCCCTCCACATTTTAGCTATGGAATATTATGCCTACCAAACTGTACATGATGTTAAAACCATTCTTCTAATGTTTCTTCACTCTAATTTGAGATTTGCCTTTTCACGTGGCTTGCATGAATCAGTCATTTGAATCTTATCTTTTCTCATATCTAATATAAAGAGATAACGAGATAATTATAAATTTCATTATTTTATGTAGCATTTCTTAAATTTCAGGGTTGAAAATTTGGAGACCAAAATTAATGTCGACACAATTTCCATAGTCGTTGCAGCACTGCTATTTTTTTTTTTCTTCCCTGAATCAAAGTCAGAACTTTGAACTTGCCAGGCAGATGCAGGGCCACTGAGCTACATTCCCGACCATTGAAGCTCTGCTACTATACTTATTTCCTTTATTCCTTCCCGATGTCATTTTTACCTTGGCAACTCTGTTGCTAGTTGTTCTATATTCCTTCCTTCTTCCCATATCTCCTTCAGTTAATTGTATTGCCTGCTTATTACATAATATCTACTCATTGATTGTACGTCTTTGTCAGAAGTGCTTATTTTACCTCAAAAAAGAAAAGAAAATGAACCAAATATTACAGTAATCTTAAAGTTCACATACTCATAATCTTACTCCTTTCTCTCGCTCCTAACCAAGTTCTTGAATGAATTATCTAGACCATTTGCATTTACTTTCTACTTTATGCTTATGATTCCTGTGGAGATGGCTCAATTGAGTACCAATATATTTTCTTAATCCAAACTGAGTAGGTTTTTCTCAGTCCCAGCTACATTTGCCTTTCTGTAAGGGTTTACACTGGTAACTTTTCATACCTTTTCAAATCATTTTCGTGCTTCTAGTAACTGATTCAAGTTTCTCCAAATACAATTGCTCATATAACCTGAGGACCCACACAAACTTTCTCCATGTTTCTTTCTTTATTCTCTCTCCCTTAAACTAGGCTCTTTCAAGCTTGAAATTTTTTCTTTTCTGTAGTCCACTAATTTAGTCATAATCTTTTGTGCCAATATGCTTGAATATTCTAATCTCCTTACATTGTCTTTCTTTGAATGTTTATCTGCCAATATTGGCAATCAAAACCAAGTAGAAGGAATAATCTTAAAAGGTAATGAAGAACAGTATCTATTGGTATAGATAATTTTATTTTTAAATTCTTGGGACATTAAAAATGAGAATGTATTTTTCAAGTTTAGTAAATAAATTTGAAGCATATAAATGAGCATACACCCTGAGACCAACTAAAAATGAGTCATCCAGGAGTCCCTCCAAACCCTGCTAAATTCTTTTGGAAAAGTATCAAATATACTTTAATAATTTTATAAAACTGCCATCTGCTTATGGTAGAGAAAAAGAGAGGAAATAAATAATTCCTATGGATCCCTGGAGGGAGTAGGCATTTGCTTTGGGTATACAATACTATGAAATAGGTAATAAGGGGATAAAGTAACTCAATATGCCAAAAAAAACCCCTAAATAATGTTTTGAAATAAGATCAGAAAAAGTGTCATCATAACATCTGGATTTTGCTATAGAGTCAAAGATAAATGATAAGGGATTAAGGGAATCTGAGCATAACAGGAAAAGAGTGACTTGAAAAAGAATGGGCAGAAATAAATATCTATTCTCCTACTTCAGAATCAAGGCACTTTTTAATCTTTTGGGTAAAAACCTAAAGGAAGCATAATAAATATAGCAGCTACATATTGGCATAGGGACATGTCTCATTTCTGGAATTATAACTGAAGAGGAGAAGGTGCACAAGCAAATAACATTTAAAAATTAGAATTAAAATTAATAAAACATTTAATAGAAATAAAACTACTTCTAAGAGATGGCAACAGAATTTAGGAAGGAAAATAGATATAATTTTTCATAGGGAAATGATTATTAAATTGTTTATATAGTCACATGAACTATTTATTTATAAATATGCAGACATCATGCAATTCTTTGGGAGAGCATATATATCATAGAACTAGGCAGAATTCTGAGTTTGTAATTCCTACACTCTAAGAAGCAATATGTCTACACTTTGATCACTTCTAAATTTCTTTATTTTGATTAATAACACATATGAAAAAATTACCAGTATTTAACTTAGACATTTTAATTTATCATGGATTTCACTGTCTGAAAGATTATTTTTACCATAAGTAACTGTGGCTGCAAACTAGATTGTAACACAAAAACTCTAACTGCAGATCTTATGGAATAAATTAAGAATTAAATCATGAAAGAAAGAATATAATGTACAAAAAGCTGATAACTTATACAAAGACAATAATATTGAAATCTATGTTTCTCTCTATTGAACACAAGACACATTTAAGACATTTAATTTTCAGACTTCAAAGATTATATGATTACTTCCTTTAAAATTTTTATTGGTAAATCGTGGGCATAAAGTCACTGAATTAAAATATTGAAGTATTCTATCTACAATTCTATTCTGTATGGATGATTTCTTGCACTTTCAAAGTATGATTTTATCTATCAAGGTAATTTTTGTCATATTAAAACTTAAACAATAATAGGATTTTATTATATCATTCACAGAGGAAAAAACTTTGCTGCCTTTCAAAGTATTTGTCCATAATATATTGTATTTTAAACTTTAAGAGAGTCAGTAATAATGACTCAACCTATTAGAGTTATAGCAGCTGTTTTTATCCTCACTGATATCACATTAAAATTCATACATGTATCAGTCATTGAATAAAAATATGTTTTGGAAAAACACATATGAGCACTAAAATTTGTGGCCAAGCATGTTAAGTACAAGGTTTTGTATTAGATTCACCATATTATATTCAACATATTTCTGAAAGATGAATTGATGTACAGTGGATCCTTAACTTATGAACTTGATTGCTTACCAAGAGCTGGTTGTAATAAGTCAGTACTTTTAAGATCTGGATGCTTACATGGGTAAATGCTATAGATAACAAGAGGCAGATAAATCCTCCATTAACCTAATTATCCCAAGTTGTTTGTATGTCAGACCGGTTGTAACTTGAGGGTCCACTGTATTTGTCTCCTAAGGGAATAGATTATGATTGCTTCCTAATGCTTTATATGCTTTATAATAAGTGATTAAAGTTATTCATCTTACTTTTCTTAAAATATAAGGAAGAAAAGGGAAGGAAAATAAATTAGAAGCTTTCAAGTTAAAGGCACTGGGTTATAGAATGTGCCATAGTGTAAAGTCAGTTATTAGTTATTATGATTCTTTATTGATCAATTAAGATCAACATATCCTACATTTCAATTTCATTAAAAATTTCTCATGATTCAAAATTAAAAACAGAAAAGTGGTAATTGTTTCAAATTAATGCCTATGACATTACTTTCAATGAATGTGGGATGTAACTAAGGTCACTGAAAGCATTTCAAAGCAGTGCTAAATTTTCACAGCACTATAGAATTTTGACTGATACACAACTTACAGAATTTTGTTGATAGCCTTTATACATTTGACTTTAAAGCAATGGAAGTAATGAGTAAGATAAAAGAAGGTAATGCATTTGTAATATGAAAATATGAGAGAAAAATACAAAACAATGGGCAATACAAAAAGCTGTCATATGAATTAGTTTACTTAAAACATGAAATATATTATTAGAATCTTTCTCTTGCTCTTTTTGTATTTCAGAGCAAAAAACTATTTCCATACAATGTGATATAAAAAACTAAGTAAGCAAGAAAATATGAAATGATGGAGACCTATCCATGGCTCATAGAACATAGACATAAGCATTTTCATAAATTTATTTCTAAAAATAATAGATAAGTAAATATATGATGCGATCAGGATGTAAAAGAGCACATTATGAAAACAAAACTCCAAATTGTTGCTTGAAGAAATCACTGCATAATGCTATTTATTACCTTCTCTTAAATTTCAGAGACTATAGTACTTTCACTGCTTTTGCTAGGTTATATTTAGCTTTACTCTGTGAATAAAACATGTGAACTTACTGCCTTGAGGTAAAGCATGTCTAATATGCATATGGACTACACGCCAGTGGTAGTGATGACTCACTACTAAGCCATTTCCTTGGTCAGCGGACCACAATTTGATGTCTTCAACAAGAATTAAGATGTGTTATGTACATGTAGGAACTTCCCACAATGAATACAATCATTATGTACAGCAAATGTGTACTAATAATAAAGAAAAGAAAAAAAAGCAAAAGAAAAGAAAAGCAACAAAAAATCCAATCAACGAATTGACAACACAAACCATAGAATGAGAAGAAATATTGCAAACATATATGAGGTAAGGATTTAAAATTCAAACATCAGGGGCCGGGGATTTAGCTCAGTGGTTTCGCCGCCTGCTGCGCAAGCGCAAGGATCGGAGTTCGATCCCCGGTACAAAAAAAAAAAAAAAAAAAAAAAATTCAAACATTATGCAGAACTTTATAGCAAGAAACCAAATAACCTGATTAAGAATTGGAAAGGGAACTGAACAGTGTTAAAATGCAAATGCATTAATCAAACAAGAGTATTAATCAAAAGAAAACTATTTCATTCAATCTTCTCAATTACAAATAGCAGAGGTCATAAGATTTATGTAAGATCACACAGTAATACGTTGCAAAACTAGAAGTAAAAGGGTCAACTAAAAAGCTCTGTGGTAGGAAGTAGTAGTCTGGCATTTATTAAGGAGTGTGTAAGCACTTTATGAATTCCTTTAAATTTCAATTATTTAAATGTTGTAGAAAGGCACCATGTTCTACCATGTGAGAAGGTTATGTCAGTGATAACTCCAGATTCTTCAATGATGTTTTGTTTTTCCCTGCTTTTTAAAAACAATAATGCTAGACAACAAGGTTTTTCTTTTTAGTTATGGGTTTTATTCCAACTTAATTTTTAAAAATGATTTGCCCTGTGCCTTTCTAATTCCAATCCATATTTCAGAACTATCATTTTTCTGAACATTAGCAGCAAATTGAGGCACTGTATTCTTTTTCTACAGTATCCTATTTATATTTCTCTTTCACTACACAAGATCTTTTGCATATCATGCAAAAGTCCATATCTAATATTACTAGTATTTCATATTAGTATAGAATATTTCATATTCTGACAATTTGATATTCATTCTATGTTTAATTGTCATAGTCATGGTAAATGGTCTTGGCAATTTAGCAATGGAAAGAAATATCTTTAACTTGACAGTGATTTGTGAAAACTTACTAAGATTTAAATTATGATGGAGCACAAATATTTTTCTTCTCAGACTTGGAACAATGCAAAGTTTGTTCTCATTACTTTTAGAATTTTAGGTTTCAATATTTAACTAAGTGTCTTGGTCATCACAAGAAGGCAAGGGAAAGAAATAAAATGCCCAAGGATTGGAAAGAAGCAACATTATTATTATTCACAAATAACAAAATGCTTGCATAAAAATTCTTAATTCATTATCAAAAGCAAATGGAATTCATAAATAAATTTATCAAATTTTGTATCACTTTTGTAAATGAATGAGACAAAATTTTTAATGAAAATTCACAAATGAAATAATACTAGTGGTAGGTAGGCATACAGAAAGATACTCAGCAGCCCACTGACCATGGAAATGCCAAAAAAAATTAAAAACTAAGGTGCTTACCCACATTATATCCACTATTATGACTAAAATTAATATGATTGACAACTCCAATGTTAGTGACAAAGTGAACTAGATAAAAGTCTCTTACTTGAGTGGTAGGACTGTAAAACCATGGTGAAAAAAGAGTTATATAATTTCCTCCAAGATTCACTTCATGATGTAGCAATTTTAACACTAGATATTTATCAACAGGAAATAAAAATGTATATTTAGAAATAGACATACATGTAAGTATTATTAATTGAACATGTACTTGTAATAGTTAAAACTACAAATGGTCCAAATAATGCAATTTATTTATTTTCATATATAGAATACTATTTAGTAATAAAAATGAATATAGACTGATATAGCCATAGGATTTAAATTTTGAAACTATATGCTGAGAAAAATAAGCAAAACACATTGTTGTGATTCTTTTTACATGATGTTCAAGAAATAGCAAAATAATTTATAGTGGTAGAAATCAGACCTGACTATAGTGATTGAAATCAGGAAAAAGTTGATGGAAAAACTACTTTGACTACTACTAGTCAGAGGAGATCTTTCTAAAGTAAGAAAAATATTTTGTATCTTGTTTAAAGTGGTAGTTATGCACAGATGTATACATTTGTCATAACTCATAGAAGTGTATATCCAAATTAGGTGTAACATATAAAATATACCTCCATAAGTGTGATTTAAAATACCAACACAAAAGTCATTTTAGAATTTTAAATTGTTTATTTTAACCTCAGAATTTTTCATCTTTCAGATTTGTGTGTATTTAAAATTTTATAAGACATATCAGATTGGGCTAGAATTCTTTTCCTTCAGTATCAACTTCTTCCTTTTTTCTCTTACTTAGATGTGAATTACAAGAGTGTTTTAATTCTTCAAATTCTTTCAATTTAAGAAATAATCTCTTGTTATACAAGTTGTGATAGAAAAATATGTTGAATGTTCAAGTTAAAGAAAAACTTATCAGCGTAAAGGACACATTTCTAGGAATGATGTGATAAGTGTGTTTCATAGAAGTGATGTTGTTTTGAGAATTTAGAAGAGATTAATGGCAATATGTCTCTCACTATAATTTTTTATTTGAACATTCACCATATTTTTTAAATGTTGTTCAACCATTTATGATAATTTCTGTCAAATAAAAACAATATGGAGTGTCCTTGTGCACTATTTTTTTTACTGGGTCTGGCACCATGCAACTTCTGTCTCTTCCACAAAGTCAACATAACCATGAAAGGTGAACGTTTTGAATCCACTCTTGACACCAAGGCAGCTATGACAATACAACTAAAGACACTGACAGAAGAACACTTCCAGAACTTCTTGAGAAAATTTCATGAATGGTGGGATATTTGCATTTTAAGTGGGCCGGGGATGTACCTCACTGTTGCCATGCCTACCTGGCAAGTGAAAGGTCCTGAGTTCAATCCCTGGTACCACAAAATAAACAAACAAACAAACAAATAAAGGAAGGGAGAGTATTTTGAGTGGGATTAATGACAATATGACTTTTAGTGTAATAATTTTGTTTAAAATATAAATATTCAATGTATTTTTTCCACCACACCTTATATTCCTTATATATCTTTGCCCATCATTTAAGCTCATATTATCATTTAATTGTATTTGTTTAACTTAAATTGCCAGCCTATTTCTAAGTTATGAAACTCATAACATGGGCGAAAGTAATCATCCTTAGCATTTTCCTACAAGCCATTTCACACCCTGCTTGATCTGTAGCCAACTATCAATTTAATTGAGAGGTTCACAGTATAAATGGCAGGGGATTAGAAACTGCAATATGGGAGAACATATGGCAATGCTTACGCAAATGAATTACAACCTACACATAGTCTCCTTAGCAAATACAGTGGCAGGGTTAGTTTGCTCTTTGCAGTCATCTTACCATAAAATGGAGTATGGCATCAACTGAAATTTAGCAAAAGTAGCTTATTGGTGGAAGAAAAATCTATAAAATCCAATTTGGATAACTTTCCTAACTGGATTTGCTCTTTCCAGTTGGAAACCTCATGTTTGCAGAGCCAGCTTCTCTAACAGATGTTCTGATAAAGCTAAAATCAAGACTAATAATCCACAGAAATTCTGAATCAGACTGTTAGTTTTAGAATTTTTTAAAAGCTGACAAAAGAAGTAGGAAGTCAGCAGAGGGATAAAGATCTAAGCATTTTTTTCCAATGAGTATGGAATAGAATTCATAGAAACAAATTCTAGTCTATTTCCTAAGTAAAAAGCAGCTGAGGTTGCTTGTAACCTTCCCATGTGCCCCCAACACTCACCTTTACAGGAATGCTTTTTGGAATCACTGCAAATCTCTGCTGCTGGGGTTTTCCTTGTCTTCAGAGCAAGCTAGCTTGAAGTAGGCAAGTGGGAATTGTCTTAAGAGTTAATGTTCCTGGAAGTGATCGCCAAGCTATGATGGATGAAGATTTGGCATCTAATTCTCTAGCTCCCTTACCCTTCACGGGAGTAATTCTGAAGAATGTTGTCTCCATGGTCTGTTACAATCCCCAGCTCCTTTGCCCACAGGGGTTATTTTCCTTGATAATGTGCTGTTTATTGGTTTCCTTCTTCTTCTTTTTTTTTTTTTGCCTCATTTTCCCATTATCCTAGTGGTGCTTACTGAAATTTATTCCTAACTAATTAAACACACTGAAATCCTTTGTTTCATTACTGCTTTTGGGGCCGGACAAACTAACAGGGAAATCCAAAGGAAAATTATATACAGAAAAGGATATTAAATGTAACATGTTTGTTGTTTGTAAATAGAATTTTTAAAATTACAAATAAAGTTTATATAAAGTTTCATGGTTAATTATATGTCCCTGACTACTAAACCAGATAAACACAATTAATATTTCCTGAGAATTACAGTTGAAGGGAAGACATTTTTAGCAAAATCTATGCCATTCTAAAGTTTAGAAAAGTGGGAATGGTATCTGTAATTTCATACCTGTCCTTGTTCTCCTGGAACATAGGTAAACTCTTAGTAAATCTCAGGAGAATTTTGTGGTCTTGCTTTTTTTTTGATACCAAAGATCAAACTAGGGACCTTGCACGTTCGAGGCAGGCGGCGGCACCACTGCACCACTGAGTTAAATCCCTGGCCCTAATCTTGCTATTTTTAAATTCAAGTTTGATAGTAACTTTTCATTGAAAGTTCTGTAAATGTGAGAGAATCATTTTTCTGACTCTTTTCCTTTGTTTCCTTATATGGCCTGATCGCTGAATCAGCTCTCTGGGTTTTGTTCTTTTGCCTCCCAAGTGACCTGAGGGCCAATCTGTCACCCAGACTTTGACATCCTCCACCCAATCGCCTGCTTGTTTCTTCCAACCACTTCCCGTAAAGCTCAGTGAAGACTAGTTTCCAACTGGATAATGACACACTAGGCATTAGGGTCAAATGAGCACTCATCCCATTTCCTGGACTCTATTTTCTTTGTTACTGATTGAATGAGCATTGCAATTACCTTTACTTATTAAGTGATACTATCTAAGATTTTAATTTGATTTTACATGTGTAGAAACTACAAATGTCTGTAAAATAGGCTATGCACTTCAATTTAGTTTCACAAAATTTTGCCGCACTATTTGTAGCAATAATCATAGCAGTTAGATTTTTGTTTGATATTTTTGTTGTGTAGGGGCATAGAAAAATAAGGAAGGTAGGAAAATATGGTAAAATAAAGAATATTTTCTTGCTTTCTTGACAAATAAAAAATTGACCCAGGAGAAGATTTCTCTCAAGATGAGGGCATGTAGGCAATAGGGAAAGGAGGAATGATGTTGAGGAGTATTAAAAAAATGTTCTGCATTCTGTTTTTCTCAAAATTCCATGGAAATAATGATGTACCATACATATATTTTCATAACCGGAAAGAGACATAGATGCTATTTCATCTCAAGAATAGCATATATTATAATCTAAAAATAATAGGACTCTGACTCTCTTGGTGAAATGTCCAAGACAAGTGGGAAGCTGCAGAATAATTTACTATCCCTCCAATCTTAAAATAACACAGAAAAAGAAACAAATCTCTGAACTGCAGAAGACAGGCAGACAGAAACAAGAAACACCTCATTAGGGAACAAATGTGATAATACTTGATTCATTTACTCATTTTCTATTAACTGAGCCACTACTGTAGACAGTGCTATTCTATATGATGTGCACATAGCATTCACTAAGGTATAGGGAATTAGATAATGATGTTTTATTTGGGAAAAAAAGGAAAGAAGGGGAATACAGAAAATATGGTCTTAGTGGGATATAGCAGGTTAAGTATGGTAGCAAGGAATGTCATAATGAGAAGGTTCCTTTTAACAAAGATATAAAATATAGAGCTATAGAGAAAGAACAGAGGGAAAAATACCTACAAAACATTCAGGAAGCATGCCTGGGATGCTTCTTAATTAATAAGGCTGCCAGGATGGGTAGGTGAGAGGAGGGAAGAATTGAAAGAGATGAGGTTAGAGAGAGATTGAAAGTTGTTATAAGGACTTTGTATAGTTCTCGGTGTTAGAATATGCAAGATCAAACCCATGAAGTAATATGTACTGATGTAAAGATCATTCTTACTCCTCATTTACAAATGAAATGTGAGGAAGTAGGTGGAAATGGGAAAAATTATTTACTTATTACAATAATTCAAATGTGAGAAGACAGTGATTTGGAATAAATAGTAACAGTGAGTAATAATGCATAATAGCATTCTGTATACATTTGAAAGTATAGTCCATAAGACTTTCTGACATATTGGATGTAGGATGGGAAATAAATGAATGAAAGATGACTCTATCCCTTTAGACCTGAGAAAGACAAAGATATTTCAATTATTTTAGATGAAGAAGTCAATGGGTAGGGCAGGTCAAGTAGATGGCTAAGATCTGAATTTGGGAAACTGAGGCAGAAGGATCACAAGTTTAAACCCAGCCTAGGCAACTTAGCAAGTTAGTGAGACTGCCTCAAAATAAGCAATTTAAAAATCTGTAAATTTACTTCCATGTGAAGGTCCTAGATTCAGTCCCTAGTACTGCAAAAATAAATAAATAAATTAATAAATAAATAAATAGGAGTTAGGTATTGACCATCTACTGTGCTTAGGCAATTTCACCCTTAAAGGGGATATGTTTTAGAAATGAGGAACCTTCCTTTTCCTTTTTCAAGCCATTATAAGTATGTATCACACCAGGCATCTAAATTAATTTAAGAAGGCTTGAGTTAAGTATATTCAGTGTGAAAGGAAAATCAAGGGACATGTACTCTCCCAGGTCTTTGCCAAAATGACCTGCCTCTTTTGACAAGGATCCACCTTCCCACACTAAGTCAGCTGTAATGTGCCCATAATCCAATCATCTATCACATGCCCAACTTGTGCACATAAGACTTTGGGAAGACATCCAGATGTAAACCATAACAGGCTCTATCAGTATTGTAGTTTCATTGTTGTTAAAGTTAACCTATAACTTTATCTCTCATTGGAGACCAAACTGGAATTTGAGACAATTTTTATGGGCAAACTGTTGGCCAATCCTTATCTTCTTCTTTTCACTTAAGTTCTTAAGTTTCACTTAAGTTCTCGAAGTTCTCAGGTAAAAAGTGAATCAAATGGTAAAGCTTTTGATATGTATTGTCAAATTCCCTCCAAAGTGTTGTATTAATTTACACTTTCACCAGGAATATGGGGAGGTTTTTTTGTATCCTTTCCACTTCAGAATGATGTTAAAAACTTGATCGACTAAATGTATGTTAATATTTTTATATGTTAGCAACTCACATTTTATCTTTGTAGGTTTCTTGTTGTGTTAGTTATTCGTCCCATTGTCATCTCTCCTATTGTCCTGAGGCAAAGGATTTGGCTTCTTCTTAATGCTATCTTTTTTTTTTTGGTACCGGGGATCGAACTTGGGTCCTTATGCTTGCTCAGCAGGCGGCGAAACCACTGAGCTAAATCCCCGGCCCCTTAATGGGAATTTTTTCAACAACCATGGTCTCTTGTGCACCAATTTTGCAAGTACTTTCTTTCTGGCAAAACTGAATACTTTTCAAGTGGGTTTTTTGGTCCTGTTTCTCACTATAAATCTTGCTAAAAGTGGGAAGCTGTACTCCTGCTACAGCCTGAACTTTGGGTTTCCTTGCAATTTCTTGTAGCACATAAAGTAGTCCAATGCACTAAAGTTTATTCCCCTGCAATCCTTTAGGACATGGATAAATTGTGTACAAATTTTCTACCAGAGTCCAACTCTCAATTGAATACTAGTTCCCAATTGAAACTTTCTGAGCCAAGCCATTTTTGTCTACATTCCTACCAGCATTCTGGTCTTCTGAGCTTTGATCAGAATCTCTCATTAATCTCAGCTCACAGCATTCTTCGGCTTCTTAGTGGAATCTCCAAAGCTTATTCAACTCCTCCCACACCAGTTCCAAATACTTCTAAGCTAAGTTGTTAGCAATGGTCCCACTCTTGGTTTTAAAATATGTCTTAGTTATTTTTCTTATAACTAGGAGAGAATACATCATACTGAATTTAAAGAAAAAGAGGTTTATTTAGAGTCACAGTTACAGTGCCTTGTTGGCTGGCTCCAAGGCAGAAATAGCATAGTGGAAAGATCTGACAAAGAACAGCTACTCAAGTCATGGTGGCTCGGAAGCAGAGAAAGAAGAAAAGAGCTGAGGAGGGAAATATGCTCTTACAGGTCACACACTCAATGACCCACCTCTAGCTAGGCCCCACCTCCTAATAGCAAGTCAGCTATGAACTGATCAGTAGAGAACTAATCCACTAAGATCTGTATTATTCAATCACTTTCCAAACACATAAGGCTTTTGGGAGACACTCCAGATTTAAACCCTAATATTTGTTCTAATGTCTAAATGGTTTTTTTTTCTACTGAGTATATTTTATGACTAATTTTTAAAATCAATGTATGGAATATAACATCAACTTTCCTCTAAGGAAACTATATTTCTCTCTGATTGAGTAACATATTGCTTTGACCTAGGAAGTGCAAACACCTATATGTGGATTTATTTTTCAAGTTTAGTATTGAATATGGCCAATTTATTGCTAGATATACTTGAACTCAGCAACAGAGAACCCTCTAGTGAAAATTAGACCACAAAAAAAGTCATGGAATAAAGAAATCCTGCATGCTAATGGAATCCATTATGTAGGCACTATAGGATAAATTGCCATTTTTACTTTCTTGAACTTCTCTTTTTAGGCCAATAATACATGAAAAACAAAGTTGGTAATACTAAGTTCAAGTTTTTTGTACAATATGTAATATTCACATTTGCATGATGATAATAGATTTCTTGCATTTGCTATGAAATAATTTCTTCTAGGGCTTTTTACTATAGTATCTAATTCTGTAAACTAATGTACTTTATAATGACTTGAATTACTTTGGTTCTTCATAATTTTTAGAATTGTATTTAATGGAATAAATTGTTTCTTTGCAGAACACTTTAGAACTTTACTTACTTTCTCATTATCCAAACTATGCAGGAAATGTCCTTTACATTAATTTTTAGTTATTTATGAAAATAATAGTGTGAATCTAATTGTCTTTATAAAACTTCTCTATTCTTAATTAAATCTCTTCCAGGAAAGAGATTGTTTAGAACTGTAAGCAATTTCTATACATAGGAAAAGAAACTTGCTTTATACTCATAAATTGGAAAATAGTGCTTGGGGATAAATAACTTTTTTCTTTTACTAGTTTATATTCCCTAGATAATGTGATGAATGCCTGATTTCATAATTGGTTCTTGAAAGAATACATGAGACAAGTTTTCAAAAATGCCAGAAAATAATAATTACTTTATTATTTCTCAGAATGTTATTCTTGTGCATACTTTACTCTTATTTTATTAAAAGAGAGCTGAATAATGAGTTCAGATATTGCCCTTGTTATTCTGAATTACATTTACTGTTTACATTGATTTGCAGAAATATGAGTTTCTTATATATGTAAGTGAATATTTTTATTAGTTTTACTCTTTTCCGATAGTAATGCAGAAATCAGATAACAGAATAGTGGTTTTCAGCTATTTGGAGAATTTATTTGGGTGTGGAAGCACACACATGCAATTCCAGCACTTTGGAGGTGGAGGTAGAAGGATTACAAATTTTCAGCCAGACTTGGATAAATGGTAAGACCCTGACTCAAAGAAATAAAAAGTAGATTTTAGCTCCTAGATGAGAGTTCCTCTATACATTTTTTATATGCTACTTATTTTCTCCTGTGAGACATTTGTATTCAAATCATATTTTATGTAAAGTATATCCCTGTTTAACATGTTGTCTTTTATACTTTGCATATTTTCACTCTTTACCTACTATCCAGCTCAGTGCTTAAATCATACTACATGATCAATACTTTGAAATAGATTGCTATATAAAAAAGGACAAAAGACTGTTGGTAGTCTTTGTGGAAGATGTATACATATTAATTACTTTTATAACAAAACCTCGTGCAAAAGGTGGGATTATTATGCACTTTAGTATTCAATTGATTTTTTTTTTTTAAAAGGGTCTGTGCAGGCTGGTGATAAATAACCAAGGGCAAGGTTAATAAAAGTTACTCCTTTAAGTTGTACACTTCTCAAGACTGGAGCCAAAATACTTCTGACCGTTTTATTCTGAGTACCTTGCACAGTGAGCACCTGGTGCATTTAAATCCTGAATAAATATTGAAGAAAGAGAGGAAAGAAAAACGTCAAGAAGGAAACATACATTGACAGTTACTCCCCTCTCTTCTTCCTCAATTCCTAACAATATCCATCTGCTTCCTATGGACTTGTCTATTATAGAAATATCATATGCATGTTTTGTTTATTACATGTGACTTTTGTGTTTGGATTCTTTCACTTAGCATAGTGTTTTACATTTTATACATTTTGTAACCCATATCTTTGCTTTTTATGGCTTAATATTCAATTAAAAAGTTATGGAATATTATGTTTATCCATCATCAACTGAGCATTTAGGTCATTCTTACTTTGGGGATATTATGAAAATGATTTAATCATAGCTATTCATTTACAAGATTTTGTGTGAAAATATGTTTTAATTTTTTTTCAAGGGTAGAATTGCTTGTTATATGAAAAATCTTTTCTTTAACTTTTTGAGGAATTTTTCAAATTGGTTGTATCATTTACATTTCTCTCAGCAACATATGAGGATTCCAGTTTCTCTACAATCTTTCAACACTAGTTGCTGTCTTTTTGTTCCACTGGCTGTGAAACAGTATCTCATTGTGGTTTTAACTTTCATTTCCCTGATGGCTAATGATGAGCATTTTTCTATGCATCTGTTGGTAAATTAAACATTCTTAAAATTGAATAGTTGTGTTTTTGTTATTGAAATTTAAGTGTTTAAAATAGATTCTGCTAATATAGTCTTTTAAAGCACTAATACCTTATCAGGTATATGATTTTGTAAATATTTTCTATTCTTAGGGTTGTGTTTTTATTTGCTTGATTTCCCTCAGGGCACCAAAGTTTTAAAATTTGATTAAGTCTTGTTATTAAGTCTTGTTATTATGTTTTTCTTTTCCAATTGTGCTTTTTGTTGTATCTAGGAAACTACAGATGTCCCCCATTTGTTACCAAGTTCAGTTTCTGTGATTAGTTGTTAAATGAAGTGGTTGCTAAATGAGCAATTGTATATAGTATGTAAATTACAATATTCAGAACAAAGAAGTGGTCCCAGGAAAATCCAATTTGATGACTTTGCTTTTATTTCCATAGCTTTAACATGCAATGCTATAGTGTATAATAGAAATAAAACTACAGTACTGTAAAGTAGAATCAGCCAAAATTACAGTACTGTGTAAAGAAGTTATATTGTACCAGAAAGACGCATTGAAGCTCTTTTTTTTTTTTTTCTTTTTTTGGTACCAGGGATCAAACTCCGGTCCTTGCACTTTTGAGGCAGGTAGTAGAACCACTGAGCTAAAGCCCTGGCCCCCTTTTTTTTTTTTTAGGTACCGGGGATCAAACTTGGGTCCTCTTGCTTGCGCAGCAGGCAGTGAAACCACTGAGCTAAATCCCCAGCCCCAACACATTGTAGCTCTATAAACAAGATGCACAGAATTGTACAAAAAAATATGGATCAAAAAGAGACAGGTCATAAGTCCAACAAGTAGGTCCATAATTCCAAACTGTGTAAAACAAGTAAGTTATTAAATGAGGAATATCTATCCTGCCAAAACCAGTCATGAAAATATACTTTTATGGTTTCTTTTAAGAATGTTATAGTTTTAACTTTTATATTTCTTTCTTCAATTCATTTTGAGTTAAGTTTTTTCCTTCTTCTCTCTCTCTCTCTCTCTCTGCTGTGGTGGACATGCCAGAAAAGTGTTCTACCACTGAGCTACATCCCCAGTAATTGGAATTAATTTTTGTATATGATGTGAGGTAGGGTCCAAGTTCTTTTTTTTTTTTTTTTTTTTGCTTGTGGGTATCTCATTTTATAAGCATAATTTGTGAAAATCTATTTTCTCACATTAAATTATCTTGACACTCCTGTAAAAAATCATTTATCATAGAAATAACTGTGAAGGTTAAGAATTTCTTTTGGGATATTGAATACAGTAGTCTATAACTCTTTGGCAGTACTACATACACTTAATTGGTATAACTTTGTAGTAAGTTTTTAAATAGGAAATGTGATTCTCCTAATTTAGTTCTTTTCTTGAATTTGTTTTGCCTTTTCTATATCCCTTGCCTTTCAATATAAATTTCAGTACTAGCTTTCTTTTTATTTCTTTAATTAATTTAATGATATTCTGTAGATTGAAATGTATAAGTCTTGCTTTTATTTAATTTTATTGCTAAATATTTTTATAGGGTCACCATTGTACTGATTTTGAAACCATCAAACATATTCATAACAAGAATACTATGTATCAATATCACTCAGCAATGAAAGTGCAAAATTCATCAACACAACTTTAACACATAAATACAAGCAATATATGAAGGATAGTACATAATGATCAAAGAAGGTTTATTTCAGGGAGGCAAGTTTGGTTTATCTGATATAGGAAATTATACTGGAAATGAAATATAAAAGTATTATATCTCCCAACCCTTTAGCTGTCTGATGTGCTGAGCTTGTGCTCTCTAAAAATTGAAGAAAGAATTTTAGGTACAATGGAGGTTAAGAGTAGGAAGATATTTATTAATAGTCTAGCTCCTGTGAGGCAGGCGGGGACCTGAACAGGTAGTTTTGGGTCCACACTTTATAGTGGAGTTTTATATACTAAAACCCACATGGGTACAAGGTGGGCCACAGCCATGATCAACTAATAAGTTTACAAGTATAGTCACTCAGGTAATAGTAGTCCAAATGGGAAACAAGTCACATAACAAGCATGGATGGAAAGAACAAAGATTTCTCCTAGGAAACGGTGGGTCCAAAGGTTTCTGGCCACCCAGCAGGGTGGCTAATGTCTATCTAGATGTCATTAGGCTCAGTGTTTGTCCTTTGAGGAAGTATACATATCTGGTCTTTTATCTTGAGGCCCAGTCTCCAACAGCTATGTCACTGGCCTCGGTTGTGGTGTGCTTCACCTTTGTCCTGACTCCCTATAATATTTCTACCTAACTTAGCTGCCTATAATCACATCTCTCAGTAATGTAAATGTAAAACTCATCAACACAAGTGTAACACATAATTACAAGTAATATATGAAGGATGATAGATAATGATCAAGGAGGGTTTATTTCAGGAAGGCAAGTTTGATTCAACTTTTGAAATTTAAAAATGTCTTTCAGCATATTGAAATACAAGCAAAAACAATATATGATGACATAAATAGAAAAATGTAAGCAAAATGTACTAACACTTTATAATGAAAAACTACAAACAACAATAACAACAAAAATCTGCACACTGACAATACTTTGTGAACTTTCTCAAACTTTTAACTATTATCTATGAAAAGCTTCATCCTACATTACTTTATTGTCAAAGGCCAGATATGTCCCTTTATATCTGGGCTCCAGATAGGGCTTCTGCTTGCACTACTGTCCTGTCATGCTGCTCCCAGACAAGCTGAGACCAACTCAGTGATTATTTCCTCAGAGCTAAAAGAGTAGGAAAATATATAGTAGTTGTCATTTCTCCATCTATCAAGAATTACAAACAGAAACATCTGGATGGAGGAAATGCATCTTATGGAAGAAAGCTTAGGGAACCAAAATAATTCTGAGCATCCCTCAACATAGAGTATCAGAACCAGTCCTTGTGACCAGGGATTGATAAACTTGAGAACATAAAGAGGTGGGGAGGGAAGGAGAAAGGAGGGGAGGGAGGGAGAAAGAGGGAGAGAGAGAACTTCTATACTGCAAGTTTCCATGGCCACAGAATAAGAAACTTAATGATTATACCAGTAGACGATTGATACTACAAAAATAGGGAGCAGAGTAATTAAATATGTTGTCTTAATGCTTTACTTTTTGATATGTCAGTCAGGAAACAAAAGCCACACTAATAATGTGAACAGGAATTTGTATGAAAATATTAACTGTTAACAATGAATTACCTGTTAAGAAGGAAAGTAGAATCCCAAAATTACAGGAGGAATTTGGGAGTAGGAACTATTCGCCACCTCCAGGACTGGGTGGAACAAGTATAGAAGAGACCTTATCAAGGCTTTTATTTAGAACTTGGTGAAGAGTGTGTGCTCAGGCCCACTGGAGTGTGGAGACTGACATGTCACTGACCAGGGCTGGATGGCAGGACCCCTCCTGGGAAGTTGCTCCTTGGAGTCCCAGAGAAACTCAAGGGAAAGTGCCTACTTGTGTGTTAGCAAGAGTGACTTGGAAATTTCTTGCTGAGAATTGCCCTTGGAGAGTGAAGGGTGAGTACCCTGCTGGGATATTAGCAAAACTGGATGAAGGATTTGCATTACTGTGTCTCCTGAATAATACTGTCCAGGGAAACCAGCCAGTAGAGGGGATCCTCTGTTGAGGAAGCCATTCACATGCAAGAGAACCTCCTGCTGAGCCGTGCCTTAGGAGCCAGAAGACAGATAAGCATGTATCCAAACATTAAACCAGCCAGAGAATCTCCTTCCTCACACAGTTTGCATCTGACACCTTCTACTAACATGCCTGTCATTATGTCACCAGGCAAAGAAAACAATTCTGCAGGGTCCAGCTCAAGTATCACCAAACTAGAAAAGGGAGAATCAAGTTGGCAATACAGTTATGACTGGAACACTTAGCTGAAGATTAACATCCTTCATCCTTTAGAAAAAAGGAATGCCTTAGCCCTCACTCAGAAATTATTTTTTATTTAATTTAATTTTTTTTTGAGACAGGATCTGGCAGCTATTCTTTTTTGGGGGACAGCCCTTTTTAAAATAATTATCTCTCTCTATTCTTTCTTCCACTATCTATAATCTTTCAGATTGCTATTTAGTAAAATGAATTAATATTCCTGGAACCTATTTAAAGCTAACTGTAGAACCAGCATGGTGATTTAGGACTGTAATTCCAGCACTCATAGAAACTGAGGCAGGAGGATTGCAAGCTTGAGCCCAGAATGGGCAACTTAGAAATTTAGTAAGACCTTGTCTCAAAATAAAAAGATCTGGGGATGTGGCTTTTGCAAAGGTGCTGAGATCAACCATCAGCTCCCCACACCCACAAAAAAAAAAAAAAAGAAAAAAAAGGTAACCCTAGGATGTACCAGTACATAGTACTCATTTCATATTTTTTGTCCACATTGTCTAAATCTGTGAACATGGAGTATGTCACACTTCATATCTTTTTATATTGGTTTTTAAACTTCCATGATTTTCTCATCTAATGTGTAAAAACACCCTAGAACTGAATATAGACATGTACAGAATCAATGCAATCAATGTAACTCAATTCTTGCATTTCACTTATTATCATGGTTGTCAAAGAAGAAAACATAAAGACAACTGAATAGTTATAAAAAAGGAAATGCCATAAAATGTGTATTTTATATGAGAGATAAAAATTTATTTTAAAATTTAAATTCAGATTAAGATTTAATCAATTCAAATATCTGAGAGTAGATATGTTCCTATTTAATGGTAACTTGATACTTCCTTTTTGATTCATATTGTATGTCAAAACAAAATTGGCACACTAACAGAATTAATTACTTTATTTCTTAACAAATGCACATTTTTGGGCATAACCTGATATGCCTTAATAATATCCACTACCATTTAGTAGCAGCAGATAAAGTTTTATTTATAGAGTTTACATTAATCAACAATTTTTGTTAAAGATCTTTACAAACTATATCTTTTTTGTTGTTTTGCTTGTCATTTTATTAGTCATAAGTGAAAGGAAATTTAATAGATTTTTCTTTTGTGACACAGTATATTTAAAAACCACACAAGAACCTTGCTTTTTTAAATTTGTTTTTAAAATAAAAATAAAGGCAGAGCTTCTAGCTGCTTAGATGCTACAGAGTCTCTAGGTGCTTACACGCACACACACACACACACACACACATACACACACATCCAAAGAGCACAATCTATAACAAACACAATGTATTTATACATTTATTTTAAATGAAATATATAATACGAATTTTAAATTGGATAATTCATTGTATATGAGTTTGTACCCTTTAAAAAATAAAATATCAATACAATGTGTGCAACATAATAGCATGAAAAATTTCTAGCTTGTAATTGGAGTCTACAACTTATGCCATAAAAAATGACAAAGACTGAAAGACAGTCATTGTAATTACTGGGATTGATGTAAAGTATTTGTTTTGATAAGACAAAATATATTTGTGAAGAAGAAGCTATGCATGTTTAATTATGATATGGACAAGAAGGCAATGAATGAGGGTTCAGTGGCCTTGGCATAAACTTGCTTCATTGTATTTCCTCTTCTCATCTGCTATTTGATGTTTCAGAGTGGTCACCCTTATTCAATAACCTAACAGTAATATATAGAGGCAGCATAAATTCATATCATTTTGGTACTTTTGTATCTGGTGTGGAATTGTCTTCTTACATATATGATAGAGGTAAGAACATAGAAGCCAAAACCAGAGTGATGCCCGTTATGCAAAGACAATCAATGATGAAGCTTCCTTGGAAATTTTCATGTTTGCACATTTTTAAGTGGGAGATTAAAAGCATAAATCCTTCTGCAATTCTTTTTATTTTCTTTTTGGGGAAGTGGCCTTCACTGAGCATTTTCTTGTCTACTGTAAGTCACAACCATATGCAGTGCAAAGGGAGTCAATGATGATGTTTACAAGTGACTTTTGGGGTTGAGGATAGATTATATTTACTGAAGAGGAAAATAAGAACCTTTACTATGTTGCCAACTCCTTCACCATGCTAAATTCTTCTCCTGTAATTTCTAGACAGAATGAAATTATTCCATCTAATAATTTTATATTCTCTATTTTGATTTTTATTTTAAGTGTGGTTATGATTTAAATCTAAAATGTCTCCCAAAACCCTCAATTGTTTGGAAAGTGCTTGAATCCTGGGAGTACAATTCTCTTCAGTGGATTCATCCATAAATGAGCTCAGTACCTGAATGTTCTGTCAGGAGGTAGAGCTTGGCTTAAGGTAGGTCAGGACGTGGAGGGGTTGATTCTTATCCTTAGCTTCTCCCTTTTTTCTCTACTTCGTGTCTACCATGACATGAGCTTCTAATCTCTGCTCAGCCTCTTCTACCATGTCATTTCTGCTTTGGGGGCAGTCAAGCACAGACTGAAAGCATTAGCCAAAATAAACTTCTATGTCTTTAAGTTGTAGATGCCAGGCATTTTGTGATAGGAAAGTGTCTAAGCAAATGCACACACAAAGTAGGTGACATCACTTCCAATCATAATAGTTCATTCAAATTATATAAATAAATTGGTGTGCCTACTTTAGTGCTATGTATGCAAGTTTTTAATGATGTGGGATTCATGATGAAAGAAAGTTATAATTACTGGTGTAAAAGCCTCATAGCTAGGTCTCATATGCCCAGTGCTAAGAACTTTAAATATAGTTATGACACTGAAAAACTACAACATGAACCTGTGTGCCTAGACCTGCTTATATTCTGACTGTATTAATCAGGGTTTTTATGGATTTCTGGAGATGAATGATCATGATGGCTGTATAAGATTATGAGAGGATTTGATACCTCTGAAATACACAATTCAAATAATGAAGATAATGGACTTTATGTTAAGTGCATTTTACCACAACAAGAAGTTAGGATAAAGCAGTGAAGTAGAATGCAGTGTGATAGAAAATACTTGAAGCACAAAAGAAAATATGAAAAATAAGAGTAAAATATGAATCAAATATGTTCAGTCAAATTACATGTATAATTTGAATTTTATAAAAAGAATAGGGAATGGGTCAAGAGGGATATTTGAATAGATGTGGATAGCAATTTACAAAAATAATGAAAGATATGGTATTTTGGTTCAAATATCTAAGTAAAATCTAAATTTGATACATGAAAGGAAAACTATTTTTAGGTATATCACATGCAAGATGCAAAAACTACATATGAAAAGAAAATATTTAAATAGAAATTACCAATAGCAACTTGAAAAACAAACCTTATCCTGAAAAGAGCAATGAGACTGACTTATAGAAGATAAAATACAATGTAATCTGCAACGTGTCAAACCCCAAAATAAAAACTGTCATCCTACAATTTTAAACTGAGCCATCAAATCCTTCAAAAGTGAAGCTGAAATAAAGTTTTCACACAAACCACTAATAGAATATATTACAAATATAACTGCATTAGATATCAAAAGTAGTTCTTTTGGCAGAAAGGAAATGATCCCAAATGAAAACATAAAAATATGAGAAAAATAAAAATAAAAATGTTACCATAAAAGAAATTTGTAAAAGGCATATCCTGTAAACAGTAACCAAAGGAAAAATGATGCAGCTGTATGAATATCAGGAAAATTTGTCTTTCAGGCAAGAAGCATTAATTAATATAAAGAGGTATATATCAGAAGTATATAGATAGACAATATCACATTTCTAAATCTGTGTGCATTCAATGACCCTCATTTCAAAAGTCTACAAAGCTGACATGATTAAAAAGAGAAATAGAAAAAAATCTTCCAATAGTTTTATAGAATCACCACATCTACCACAAATGGCTTATAAGGTAAGCAGACTCATTTTTCATACATCTTTAGAGAAACTGAATAGGAAAATTAACTAATTCAACCTGATGAGTACATATAGAACAATACCCATCACTCACAAGATTTATGTTCTTTCAATACACTGAAAATTGTGGGGGGCCTTGCCCCCCCCGCTAGAACTCTTGAGTGCCTTTTACGGACATATCCGGGCCTGCTGCAAATCTACCCGGCAACAAGGAAGTAGCCCCAGTACCCTCCTCTTGCTCCTCCCCTCTAGCCCTACGGTATATATGTTGTAACAGCTTCTGCAATAAACGAGACTTGATCAGAAACCTGTCTTGTCTCCATCTCTCCTGTCCCCTGTCCCCTCTCATCCTCGCTCCCCCTCTAGGGTCTCCGTTGACTTACCCGTGGGCCGGGACAAGTGGCGCCCAACGTGCGGCCAGAGAACGGGGGATCCAGTGAAGGACGCTGCTCAGGGGCCCTAAGATTAAGATTGAGGAACAAAGAGCACACTCGACACGGGAGAGGCTTGCAATTGACGTGGACCTGCCGTCTTTTTGCACCTCGGTAAGTTGAGCAGCGATTATGGGACAGGGCATTAGTCAGCACGAATTGTTTGTGCAAGGTCTCAAGAAGACATTACAGGCACGAGGGGTAAAGGTTACAGTCAAACAGTTGTTAAGATTTTTTGATTATATTAAAGATCTCTGTCCCTGGTTCCCTGCTGAGGGAACCATTGACGAACAGAGATGGAAAAAGGTGGGGGAAGCTCTCCAGGATTATTATGCCACTTGCGGACCCGGGAAGGTCCCGATTGCGGCGTTCTCATATTGGAATTTGATTAATGATATTATTTCTCATAAAGCGAGGGATCCACTGGTGGCGCAGGCTATACAGGCTGGGGAGGTAGCTCTCCGAGATGGTAAGGGGCTGACACCCGCCAGTGATTCTGACACAGTCTCCCGGGCCAATATGGCGCCGGGGCCCAGGCCCGTTGAGACCACGACTTCTTTGTCAGACAAAGAAGAGGACTTGATGTCCTTTGACAGTGACGACGATCCCGCCCCCGACGGACATGACGTCCCTTCGGACCAACCCCAAACGGCCATGAACCCTGCCAAGCCCTGTAGGGCAGGGCCTCGCCGAACCCCTGCTTCCTTGCTTTCCGCCACCGCCTCTAGGACAGCCCCACCCTCGCGGAAGGTTCCGCCCCTATATCCCTCCCTTCAAGCCTATCGTGGCCCGCCTCCGCCCCCAGATCCGCCCCAAGAGGGCTCTGGGTCGGAGGAGCCCGCGGGGGGAGCATTGTGGGGCGACTCCGGATATCCCCCTCCTTATATCTCTTCAGGCCCCGACACTCCCACTCTGGCATGTCCTGTTGTTGATCCCCAAAAGGAACTCCGGGACAAAATAGAATTTCTAAAAGAACAGATAAGGTTAGAAAAGGAACACCAAGAACTTATTACCCAGCTTGAAGGCTTAAGAACAGGCAAAGCCCATAAAAATGTCCGTAGAGAAGACAAACTTAAGCCACGACCCCCCGTTAGAGGGGCGGCCCCTAGGGTGCCATCCGGGTCGGGAGTATCCCTGAAACTTAAAAATGCGGAAGCCTTTCCCGTAACTAAAACTACTGACGCACAGAGACAGGCGTGAAGACACCACAGTGGTTTTGATTTTAAGGTCATTAAAAAATTTAAAACGGCTACAGCTCAATATGGGGCCACTGCACCTTACACCATGGCTATTTTAGAATCGGTGGCAGAAAATTGGCTCACCCCAATTGATTGGCAGACTCTGGCCCGCGCCACCCTTACAGGAGGTGATTATTTATTATGGAAATCTAAATATGTTAAAAATTGCCGAGAAACTGCTAGGCGCAATGCTCAGGCGGGGAATGGATGGGTGCTTGACATGCTCCTTGGGGAGGGGGCCTACGCCGCCAACGACCAACAAATACAATTTGATGCGGGGTTATATGCCCAGATTCAGACCGCCGCCACTAGGGCCTGGAAAAAGCTCCCCTCCAAAGGAGACGTGAGTGCCTCCCTCACTAACATTCGGCAGGGCCCAGACGAGCCATTTGCGGACTTTGTCCACCGCCTTCTCATGGCGGCAGGCCGGATTTTTGGGAGCGCGGAGACAGGGACAGATTTTGTTAAACAGCTTGCTTTTGAGAACGCCAATGCCGCCTGTCAGGCCGCTATCCGCCCCTATAAAAAGAAAACTGACCTTTCCGGCTACATTCGCCTTTGTTCTGAGATTGGGGCCGCCTACCAACAGGGCCTTGCCATGGCGGCCGCCATGCAAGGCTTCACAGTCAAACAATTTTTGCAACGCCACGTCGGCAATAAGTGTTTCCGGTGTGGGGCCACCGGCCATTTTGCTAGAGAATGCCCGACCACTAAAATGCAGGGCCCCAATGCTCCGCCCCCCGGGCCCTTCCCCCGATGTAATTGGGGGAGGCATTGGGCGAGTGAGTGCCGATCCAAAACTGATGCCCAGGGCCGACCCCTTCCCCCTCTTAAGGATTCGAATTCGGGAAACGGGAAAGGGGGCCAGCCCCGGGCTCCCAACTCCAAACAAATTTACGGGGCACTCAATTTTGCTCCAATAAACAGCAATCCATTTCAGACCTCATCAGAGCCACAAAAGGAAGTGCCGGATTGGACCTCAGTGCCACCACCCACACAGTATTGACCCCAGAAATGGGAGTCCAGGCCCTCGCCACAGGAGTCTTTGGACCCTTACCTAGAGAGACTTTTGGCCTCGTAATAGGCCGAAGCAGTAGTACCATAAATGGGCTGTTGGTTTACCCAGGAGTGATAGATAATGACTACTCTGGGGAAATTAAAGTTATGGTTTCTTCTCCCAAAGTTATTAATACCATTCAATCAGGCCAAAGATTTGCTCAATTGCTACTCCTTCCCCTTCTCTCTACCTCTAATAAGGCTCTAAACAACGCCCGAGGCAGCCAGGGATTCGGCTCATCTGATGTTTACTGGTCAGAGATACTTTCAGCACAAAAGCCTCTCATGACCTTGTGGTTAGATGGGAGACAATTTTCTGGGCTGGTTGACACTGGTGCCGATGTAACTATCATAAAGGGAGAGGATTGGCCTCAGGCATGGCCATTAAAAGACACCCTCACCCATCTCGGGGGTATAGGTCAGAGTGAAAATCCTAAACAAAGTGCCAAAGATCTGACCTGGAGAGACCAAGATGGTAATCAGGGCACCATTCAACCTTATATCATTTCAGGGTTACCTATTAATCTATGGGGAAGAGACTTACTATCACAAATGGGGATAATTATTTCCAGCCCCAATGAAATTGTCACTATGCAGATGTTTAAAAATGGGTACATTCCAGGAACGGGACTGGGGAAACACCCCACAAACCTTACTCACCCCATTGAGCCTGTCCCTCGGCCCCCTCGGGCAGGGCTAGGCCATTTTCCATAGGGGCCATTGACACTCCTGCGGCCCATGCTGAAAAGATTACCTGGCTCTCAGATGATCCAGTGTGGGTCGATCAGTGGCCCCTCTCTAAGGAGAAATTGTCAGCAGCTCAACAGTTGGTGCAGGAACAGCTTCATGCTGGCCATATTATTCCTAGCCACTCCCCTTGGAATACTCCCATTTTTGTCATTAAAAAACGGTCGGAAAAATGGAGACTCTTACAAGATCTTAGAGCAGTTAATAAAACCATGGTACTCATGGGAGCTTTACAACCTGGTCTCCCTTCGCCGGTAGCCATTCCCCTTGGGTATTACAAGATTATTATTGATTTAAAGGATTGCTTTTTTACCATTCCCTTACATCCTGCTGATCAAAAACGCTTCGCATTTAGCCTTCCAGCGACCAATTTCTGTACCCCAATGCAGCGCTTTCAGTGGCTGGTTCTGCCCCAAGACATGGCCAATAGTCCCACCCTGTGCCAGTCATTTGTAGCCGCGGCACTCCAATCCACCCGAGACAGTTGGCCTCAAATGTATATTATCCATTACATGGATGATATCCTTGTAGTGGGGCAATTAGGAAGTGAGGTTTTAGCTTGTTATGCTGACCTTCGACGGGCACTTGAATCTCATGGCCTCCAGATTGCCCCTGATAAGGTTCAACTAAAAGACCCTTATAACTACCTCGGATTTCAGATGAAGGGACGTCACATTTCCTCCCAAAAGCTTACCTTGCGGCTGGACGGTCTTAAGACTTTAAATGACTTCCAAAAATTGCTAGGAGACATTAATTGGCTTATGCCCTATTTAAAGCTCACTAAACATGACCTGAAGCCTCTCTATGATACCCTACAAGGTGATAACCACCCTACTTCACCTCGACAGCTCACTGCCAAGGGGCGCAAAGCCATCAGTACAGTGGAACAAGCCATTCAAAATCAAACAATTACTTTTATGGATTATAACTCTCCTTTACAGTATATCATCTGCAAAACCTCCCTCTCTCCCACTGCTGTCTTTTGGCAAACTGCTCCCCTTTTGTGGGTTCATCTCCCAGTTTCCCCTAAGCGGGTCTTTTACCCCTATTATGTTGCAGTTGCAGACCTAGTTATCTTGGGCAGAGACCATGGAAAGATGTACTTTGGAAAAGAACCTGATGTCATTATCCAACCCTACCCTAAGGACCAGGTCGATTGGCTTATACAAACCACCGATTCCTGGCCAATTGCTCTTGCTTCTTATTCAGGGTTATTGGACAACCACTATCCTCCCAGCAAACTTATTGACTTTGCCAACAGATATGACTTCATTTTCCCGAAGATCACTTCTTGCTTTCCCCTGCCAGAGGCTCTACCCGTTTTTACAGACGGTTCTTCCACCGGAATGGCTGCCTATGTGTGGGATGATAACATTGTCCAGTTCCAAACCGCCCACTCTTCGGCCCAGTTAACCGAGCTCCAGGCAGTCATAGCGGTCTTTACCGCATTTCCTGCCCGAGCTTTTAATCTCTTTACTGACAGTGCTTACATTGCCCAATCTGTTCCCTTATTAGAAACATGTGGACTGATCAAACTTGCCTCTCAGACTGGTGGTCTTTTCCTCCAATTACAAGATCTAATCAGAAAACGATCCAAATCCTTTTTCATTGGGCACCTTCGTGCCCACTCTAACCTACCCGGCCCACTTGCAGAGGGCAACCGCTTAGCAGACCTAGCCACAAGACCTCAGGCTTTTGCCTATTCAATAAATACTGATGCCCCCAGTCCGATTGACCAAGCACAGAAGGCACACCAATTCCATCATCTTAATGCTCACACGCTTCGCCTTATGTATAAGCTTACTAGAGAACAAGCTAGACAAATTGTTAAGGCCTGCCCTACGTGCACTCTGCACCTTCCTACACCTCATCTGGGAGTTAATCCTCGTGGCTTGATTCCAAATGCCCTATGGCAAATGGACATCACACATTACCCTAAATTTGGAAATCTTAAATATATACATGTCAACATTAATACATATAGTGGATTCATATTTGCCACCCTGCAGTCTGGGGAAGCTACTAAACACGTCATTGCTCATCTCCTCACTGCCTTCTCAGTGCTTGGCTGCCTACAACAAATTAAAACAGATAATGGTCCTGGCTATATCAGCTCTGGCTTCTCCAAATTTTACAAACAATTTACAATAACACATATAACGGGAATCCCATATAATCCACAGGGACAAGGCATTATAGAAAGGGCTAATCTCACACTTAAAATTACTTTAGACAAAATAAAAAAGGGGGAATGGTATCCTACTAAGGGGTCTCCTAGAAATCTGATATCACATGCACTATTTATTCTTAACTTCTTAAATTTGGATGCCAAAGGTTTATCTGCAGCCAATCGTTTCTGGCAACCAGAGACGCAACGACAATTTGCCTCGGTGATGTGGAAAGACCCCCTGGACCACTCATGGCACGGGCCGGATCCTGTACTTATCTGGGGCCGAGGATCGGTGTGTATTTACTCCAAGGAAATGAAGTCAGCCAGGTGGCTCCCAGAACGCCTAGTAAAACAAGTTGATAGGTGTGCTGATGATGCCGATGACCTGACGTTGTCCAATCTTAACCAGTTAACAATGGCGCCTACAATTACAATCTAATAATCATCAAGAGTATAGTATAATTCAATTTGGCTAGTTATATTTGGGTGCACCCTAATTTTATACACTGTCTTATATGTTTGTCTATTGTCTGTTGTTTGTGTTTGTACAGTTGAGCTCAATATGTTCCTCTTCAAAGGATATTCGCCTATTGTTAAATTGACTTATAGATAATATTATTAAACTAAAGACATGCTTTTCTTCCCAGGTTGTTAATTGATCAAAGTACCACTGAAATTTATTTTATGAAAGTGACGTGCATTGTTACCCACACGCAACAATCAAATTACAATTAACAGTTATAAAATAAAAAGATATATATTCTTAATTGTTTGTCAAAACGATTATAGATGGGAACTCCCTTTGATGAATATAGAAGTGGCCACCCAGAAAATGATTATTCTGGTCTTAATTCATTAAAGGGACCCCCTAGTAAATTTTATATTATATAATCTTATGGGAGACATATCACAATGAATATTATCTAAATATGTTATAAATTGATTGTATTGGTTGTCCTTGATATTTAAGCACTAAATATGTTGTTACAAAACGTTCATATTGGTTAAGTTCTGAATATGTTATTGTAGCATGTCCACATTGGTTATCTTCAAAAGCTTAATCAGGGTAGCTTAACTCTCTTATTCACAGTCTAGCCTTAAATGAACATTGCTGTTTTTATGCCAACAAATCTGGGATCGTCAGGGGAAAAATTCGCGAACTTCAGGAAGATTTAAACAGATGACGACAAAAATTCACTCAAAATCCCCTCTGGACTGGCCTCAATGGTTTCCTCCCTTAGCTCCTCCCTTTGCTGGGACCCTTATTGGGTCTACTCTTGCTCATTTCTTTAGGGCCCGTACTTTATAACAAAATCATGGCCTTTCTTAGAGCCCAGATAGAGGCAATAAAAACAGCGCCCATACAGGTCTACTATAATAGATTGGCAATGGCTGACCAGGACGAATGTCGGACCATCGATTAGGTCCTTGCCGTGGCGAAGTGTTCTTGCCCCACCTGGTGAGTGGGCTGGCAAGCCAATGACGGGCAACTGAGCAAGCGTGCCATGCAATGAGAGAGCCCTCGTGTGCCGCCTAAGACAGGTGCCAGAGCCTTGATTCTCTGGTTAACCGATGACGGGTAAGGTGCACGGTGCAGACACGTGTGTTGCTCTGACCCAAGACAGGCTCAGCCCCCGCAGGCTTGGCTCTCCTGACGCCTTTCTAAAATTATAATTTTAAAGGGAGGACCTGTGGGGGGCCTTGCCCCCCCCGCTAGAACTCTTGAGTGCCTTTTACGGACATATCCGGGCCTGCTGCAAATCTACCCGGCAACAAGGAAGTAGCCCCAGTACCCTCCTCTTGCTCCTCCCCTCTAGCCCTACGGTATATATATGTTGTAACAGCTTCTGCAATAAACGAGACTTGATCAGAAACCTGTCTTGTCTCCATCTCTCGTGTCCCCTGTCCCCTCTCATCCTCGCTCCCCCTCTAGGGTCTCCGTTGACTTACCCGCGGGCCGGGACAGAAAATGTTGATCAAATGTGACCATTAAATAAAATCTCAATAAGTTTATAAAGATTAAAACTATTCAAAGTATGTTTAACTAGCTTCAGTGGAATTATGATGTAAATATTCTCATTCATTTTGTGGCAACTAACAATTTGATCTCAAGAGGTAAAGAGTAGACTAGTGATCAGTAGAGGCGGGGAAAGGAGGAAGGATAGACATTAGGCAATGTGTACCAAAATAAAGTCAGAAAGGAGGAATTATTCTACTGTTCTATAACACAGTGAGGTGAGTGTAGTCTACAACAATTTATTATATATTTCAAAACCACAGGAAAAATCCAAAGTTTCCCAACATATAGAGATATTAATTGCCCTTATTTGATCATTATACATTCATATACATTAATCAAATTATCATACTTTACCCATTAAATATGTAAAAACGTTATCATTAAAATACACAACAAAACTTAAAATCTTCTAAAAATTAAAGAATTGAAGTAGAAAAATCATGATTTTCTAGAAATTAGTTAAATATATATAACTTATGGGTTAAAGAAAAATATAAAAAAAATATAAAAACAAATCACATAAACTAAAATGTACTAATAAATTTAATGCATTACAAAAATAAACTACATAAAAACAAAAAAATCTAGGATTTAGTAAACATGTCCAAAGCATATTCAGAGACTTTAATGTAAACATTAGAAAAAGGAGTCTGGAGATCAAGGATGTGGGAAAAGAATGGCAAAATAAAAAATACATAAAAATCCCCAAAATGAAAAGGGAAATGTTAACAAAAAGCCATAATGGAACAGAAAATAACCATGTACTACAGAAAATCAATAGACATAAAGAGTAAAATAATAAAAGAAATAATACAATTTTAAAACAAAGGAAATATAGCAAATCTGTTATAGGAAATAAAGATAGAAAATATACATTGCTATTAGTTATAAAGAACAAAAACACTGCAGGTCTAATATATATTAAAAAGATAAGGGTATTTTGAAAAATTTTAAATAGATAATCTTGGGACATAAATTTCTCTACTGTAACTTGAAAAACAATTGACATAAAAGAAAATTTGAAAAGTCTAATGGCTATTAAGTTATTTTATATGTTATGAAATATATTATCAGAATGAAAGCCCCAAGCCAAATGACCTCACTCTTGACTTTCCAAATCATTCAAAAACAATATTGCAGTGATACCAAATTAAAACATTTTCATGATGTACACAAGAAACCAGATTTCTTGAAAATAATTCATGCCAAGATAGACTTGAGGGGGAATATAAGATTTGAGGATGGTATCATGTATTGAGTACTGAGTCTGATATGAGCAGAATTTGTTTAATGGAAAATTCTGTGAAGTATGGAAGTCCAGTGTAGAGTGATTTTACAGGAGTGGCCTCTCTGTGATCTTGCTCTGCTTCAGGGATGACCTAATTTATTAATTTTACAGCCTCCTGTGTGTGGAGATATGAGAATCAAAGTGATTGACCTGGAAAACAATAGCTGGGTTTTTGCAGAACCCCTTGCTCACATGATTTGCATGGCTTAAAATTTATATTTGATTTATGAGCCAATACATGCTAGAAGCAAAAGCCAAAGGACCATGATTGCAGTGACAAGGTAGATTGATTTATCATAGATAGCTCTCGTATGGAGTTTTCTAGCTTTTCTTCTACAGGACTAGTGAGGTTCACAGTCCTTCGACCTTCTTACAGGAACCAAGAGATTTAATGTGAATCTTGTCAAGCTGATCTATTTCTGACAGCATCTTTCTTTTCAGACCTTCTTTTGGTTTCTGGCCTTGGAGAGGCTTGAATGTCCTTGACAGATAAATGAAGCAATTTCAGTATTCTCAAGTCCAAGCTTTTGATCGGCTCACAAAAGAAGATAAAGTGTCTTTCTGGCTGAAAATGAGCATGAAAGTCATGTTAGACAAAAGTCTTGTAGGAAGGCAAATAGAATGCAGAAGTAAGACACCAAAGACAAGCATTTTACCAAATGTTGACCATTCCTGCATGCTATTAGTAACAATCTACATCCAAAACCTGGTAATCCAAGTATGATTTGCATTGCATTGAATATGAATGTGTGCACTGTCCTTGCTACTTAGATGAGTGGATCTACAGTAAAACATAAAGAAAAGTGCAGAATGAGAGAAAATCTAAATATTTTACTGATGGAAGAAAATAAGCACGAATCCCTTCATCGCCGTTTAGGTCATCAATGTAAAACCTTGGAAATGTTTTGAAAATATCACTACATCTTTGCCTCAGCAATGTTTTTTATTCATTTCATTAAATAATAGAGTTGTTAATTCTCACTATTCTCTTAAATTTCTGATTAGAATTAGAATGCTGATGAAAATGAATTGATTCCTATAAGGCCTACAGACAATGGGTAAACTCGTTTGTTTGTTTATTCAGAATTACTAACTATACTGTAACAAGATACTATGCCAGGCTCCAGAGAGAAACTAAGGATTGTAATATGACTCTACTCACAAGACAGTTTAAAGAGCAGTTTGTTGGTCACTGGTGGATTCTATATGAGTACCTATAGCATTTCAACAATCATTTTCCTTATTGACTGTTGATGAAGTTAAGAGAGAAGGAATGCACAAAGATAAAATAGCATAGACTTTATTATCAGACAAAGCTACATTTGACCTCACCCTTTGCCTCTAATTGGCTGCATAATTCTGGGGAAAATTATTTCTCATCCATTAAAAATGGAATAATATTGGGCCAGGGATTTAGCTCAGTGGCACAGTGCCTGCCTCACAAGCACAAGGTCCTGAGTTCAATCCCCAGTACTGGAAAAAAAATAGAATAATATTGTCTAATATGTAGAAATGTAATGTTGAAGAACTTGTATGTAATTTCAGACTTTTTGTTGGCTCTAATACAGAGAAGATGTCACTGAACAGGAAGAAAAATAGAGGATCTCTGTTGTGTAATATCAATATTTGTGCTGCAGAGTGTCAAATACAACTAACTTTGTGCTCCTTTGATTTTGTTTACACAATTAATCTTGAGGAAATATTAAATTGCTTATATTTAGATCTTTTTTTAAATTTTATTTTATTGGTACAATTTAGGTATACAATATAATGACATTCATCATTGGAAATTTGCACCTTTACGTAATCTGTTGTGGTTCTTAATTTCCCCCCTACCCCTGCCTCCCTTCAACCCCTCCATCCCTCCCTAATTGCAAAGACTTTGTTTCCATGTTTTCATTTTCCCATATTAATTCCATTCTCTTCTTTCCTTTCCCCTAGCCCTCCCACTTCCCCTTCCCCTTTGCCCCTTTTCTTCCTATTTCACATTATCTATTATACCATTTAGTCCTTATTCACACTTTCAGTTACTCAAACTAGAGAAACTATTCTGTATTTACACGTGTGTCCTATTTATTTCACTTAAGAGTATCACCTCAATGTGCATCCATTTAGCTATAAATGTCTCTAATTTCTCATTTTTTTATGGCTGAGTAGAACTTCATTTTATTAAAAAACCCACATTTTCTTTATCCAGTCTCCAGTTGATGGGCATTTGGGCTGCTTCCAAGTTTTAGCTATTACAAATTGTGGTGCTAAGAACATGGGTGCACATATATCACTGTGGTATGAGTCTTTTAATTGCTAGGGGAAGATACACACCACTGGAATAGGTGAGTCAAATCAAATGGGACTTCCAGTCCTACTTCTTTGAGGTATCTCCATACTGATTTCCACAGTGGTAGTACCAGTCTACATCCCCACCATCAGTGGAGCAGGGTTCCTCTTTCCCCACAGCCCTGCCAGCATTTGTTATTGGTTGATTTCATGATAGCAGCCATTCTTTCAGGGGTGAGGTGGAATTTCAGCGTTGTTTTCATTTGCATCTCTCCAATGACCAGTTATATTGAACACTTTTTCATATGTTAATTTGTTATTTCTACTTCTTTGTCTGAGAAATGTCTGTTCATATCAGATGCCCATTTTTGGATTGGGGCTTTAAATTTGGGAGATCTGATCTTTTTAAGTTCTTCATAGATTCGAGATAGTAGATCTTTGTCTGAGGAACAGCAGGTGAAGATTTTTTCCCACATTGTGGGTTATATCTTCACCCTACTAGTGGTTTCTCTTGCTGTGCAGAAGCTTTTTAATAAGAAGAGATCCCACTTGTTGATTGTGCTAGTTCATGGGAAATTGAGGTTTTGTTCATAAAATCTTTTCCTACATCAATGTCTTCAAGAGTTCTACCTAACCTCTGTTCCAGGCAATTCAGGGATTCTATTTTAATATTTAGATCCTAAATCTATTTTGATTTTTAGATTAGTGCACATGAGAGATACAGGTCTAGTTTTAATCTTTGGCAAGTTGAAACTCAATTTTTCCAGCACCATTTATTAAAGAGGCTATCTTTCCTCCAGTGAGGGTGTTTGGCTCCTTTATCAAAGATGAAATGATTAAGTGTGTCTGGAGTTGTTTTGGCATCTTCTAATCTGTTCCACTGGTCCTCAGGTTTGTTTCTTTGCCAGCACCATGCTGTTTTTATCACAGTAGCTTTGTAGTATAGTGTCAAGTTGGGGATTGTGATACCCCCTGCCATGTCTCCGTTACCTAGAATTGCTTTTGTTATTCTGGGTCTCTTCTTGTTCCAAATGAATTTTTAGATTGTTTTCTCAAGGTCCAAGAAGTATCCTGGTGTAATTTCAATTGGTTTTGGATTGAATTTATATAGCAGTTTTGGAAGTTTGGCCATTTTCACTATGTTGAGTCTTCTTACCCCAGAGCAATGAATGTTTTTACATTTTCTGATATCATCTTCAATCTCTCTTTTCAGAGTCCTATAGGTTTCAGAGAAGAGGTCTTTGATTTCTTTTGTTAGGTTGATTCCTAGGTATTTCAGTGTTTGGATGCTATTGTGAAAGGAATTATTTGCCCTATTTTTGTCTCAATGGGTCTATTGTTCCAGTAGAGGAGAGCTATTGATATTTGTGTGTTGACCTTGTATCCAGCTACTTTACTGAATTTGGTTATTAAGCCTAGAAGATTTTTGATGGAGTTCCTGGAATCTTCTATATAGAGTATCATGTCATCTGCAAATAGTGACAATTTGACTTCTTCATTTCCAATATTTATTCCTTTCTCTTCTCTAATTGCCATGGCTAATGTTTCCAAAACCATATTGAACAAGAGTGGTGATAGTGGACATCCTTATCTTGTGCCTGATTTTAGTGTGAGGGATTTCAGTTTTTGACCATTTAGTATGATATTGGCTATTGCTTTTTCATCAATGGCTTTTATCAGATTGAGGTAGAGAATGTCTATTCCAATGTTTTTTAGGGTATTTATCATAAATCTGTGTTGGATTTTGTCAAATGCTTTATATGCATCTGTTGAGATGATCATATGGTTTTTGTCCTTGGCTTTATTGATATAGTGTATTACATTGATTGGCTTGTGTATATTAAACCAGCCCTGCATCCCTGGGATGAATCCCCCTTAGTCAGGGTGTATGATCTTCTTGATGATCTTCTGCATTCTGTTTGCCAGTATCTTATTAAGGAATTTTGCATCTATGTTCGTTAGTGAGATTGGCCTATAGTTCTCTTTTTCAGTTGGGTCTTTCTCTACTTTGGGGATCAAGGTGATGCTTGCTTCCAAGAATGAATTTGGGAGTATTGCTTCCCTTTCAATTTCATTGAAGAGTTTAAACAGTAGTGGCACTAGTTCTTCTCTAAATGTCTTGTAAAATTCAGTAGTGAAGCCATCAGGACCTGGGCTTTTCTTAGTTGGTAAATTTTTAATTACATTTTCAATTTCATTGGTTGATATTGGGTTGTTTAGAATTTTTAGGTCTTCTTCGTTCAAGTTTGCTAATTCATACATATCTAGGAATCTGTCCATTTCTTCTGTGTTTTCTATCTTATTGGTGTATAGATTCTCAAGGTAGGTATTGATGATCCTCTGTATTTCTGCTGGGTCTGTTGTAATTTCACCCTTTTCATTCCTAATTGCATGGATTTGGGTCTTTTCTTTCCTTTTTCTGATAAATTTGGCTAAAGGTTTTTCAATTTTTTTTTTTTCAAAGAACCAACTCTTGGCTTCATTAATGTTTTGTATCATTTTCTTACTCTCCATTGCATTGATTTCTGCTCTGATCTTTAAAATTTCCTCCCTTGTATATGAGCTTTGGGTTTGTCCTGCTTTTCTTTTTCTAGAAGCTTGAGGTTCAGTATCAGGTTATTTAATTGGGTTTGCTCTCTTTTCCTAATATGTGCATTCCCTGCTATGAATTTCCCTCATAAGACTGCTTTCATTGAGTCCCATAGATTGATATGTTGGATTGTCATTGTCATTTAAGTGTGGGAATTGTCTGGTTTCTTCTTTAATTTTCTCTGTGACCCATTGGTTATTCAGAAGTGTGTTTTTCAATTTCCATGTGTTTATGTAATTTTTATGGTTTCTTTTGCTATTGATCTCTAATTTCATTGCACTATGATCTGATAATATACAGCAGATAACTTCAATTCCTTGGCACTTACTTGAACATGTTCTATGTGTGAGTATGTGGTCTATTTTGGAGAATGACCTGTGTGCATCTGAAAAGAATGTGAATTCTGATTTGGTAGGGTGGAACACTCTAAACATCTGTTAATTTCATTTGTTCAAGAGTTCGATTGAGTTCTAGTATTTCATTACTTATTTTTTGTCTAGTTGATCTATCTGTAGCAGTGGGGTGTTGAGGTGCCCCACTACTATTGTATTCATGCATATATGATTTTTCATGTCCATTAGTATTTGTTTTATATAGTTAGGGACACTAGTATTTGTTGCATAGATATTTATGACTGTCATCTCTTCCTCTTGATTGTTCACTTTATAAGGATGTAGTGTCCTTCTTTGTCTCTCTTAATCAGTGTTCCTTTGAAATCCACTTGATCTGCAAAGAGGATAGCTACTCCTGCTTTTTTTCGTGTTCCTGTCACATGGAGTATTGTTTTCTACCCTTCAACTTTCAATTTATGAGTTTCTTTCTGAATTAAGTGTGTTTCTTGTATGCAGCATACTGTTGGGTCTTGCTTCTTGACCCATTCTGCCAGTCAATTTCTTTTGACTGCTGAATTGAGACCATTAACATTGTTGATTATAACTGGTACTTATTGATTTATCATTGTCATGACTTTTTCTTTTTGTTGGATTCTCCCCGTTTATATTTAATTTCTTGTCACACCTAATGGATTCATTTTGCTGTGCTTCCTGGGGTTGTGATCCTCATTGTCTGTCCCTAGTATCTTATGTCAAGTTTTTTTGTGTGCTGATTTGGTATTCATGATATCCGTAAGGTGCTCTTTCTCATGAAAGTATCTTATTTCTCCATCAATTTTGAAAGATAGTTTTTCAGGGTACATCAAGCTGGGTTGGAGGCTGTTTTCCTTTAGGGCTTGGAATACATCACTCCAAGCTCTACTTGCCTTGAGGGTTTGCATTGAGAAGTCTGCTGTGATTCTGATGGCATTTCCTTTGTATGTGATTTTTTTTCTTTTCTCTAACTGCTTGTGCAACTTTGTTCTTTTGTTGGGTTTCTGGAATCTTAACTATTATATGCCTTTGTGTAGATTTTTTTTTTTTAATCAAGGCTATTTGGAATCCTATATGCCTCATTTATCTGTATGTCAAGTTCTTTTTCCCTGCTTGGGATGTTTTCTGCCATCACTTCTGTCAACAGGTTTTTTTATGTGATCTGCTCTCTCCCCTTTCTTCACTGACTCCTATCAGTCTTATGTTATTCTTCTTTGCATTATCTAGCAGCTGCTGAATTGATTTCTCATGTTCCCTTACAATTCTGAAGCAATTTTTCTTTTCCTGGTCATTAATTGCAATCTTACCTTCTATATCTGAAATTCTGTCCTCACATTGGCTCATTCTGCTGTGTAGCCTTTCAATGGAGTTTTTAATCTCCAGGAAATCTGTTTGTATCTGTTTTATGGATTCCATTTGTTTCCTATGTTGGGATTCCATCATGTTCCTCAGCTCCTCTGTTTTTTTTTTTTTAATCTGTGTCCTCTCTAGATTTATTAATCATATCTTGCACTATGAGCACAATCTCTGCTGTTATCTGAGAAATTATTTCTGATTTCACTTTTTCCAGATCCTTTTTTGCTGCCAGTTCAGGGAGTCCAGGTGGTTGAGTATCAGATTGTTCCATCTCCTTTCCCTTTGGGATTGCTGTAGTTGATCTGGAAGTCTGGTTTTGAGACTTGTTTACATGCTTTCCATTTCAATGTGGTCAGGTGCTGTTGGCTCCCGCCTGGCTCACCTCCTTTGTTCTGGGAGTGGTGGAACAGCAGCCCAGAAGCCCCTTCCTCTGGGCTCTATTTAGATCTTTTATATACAAGATGTTGTCACTGTCATATATGATACAGAAATATATACATAAACACACACATGCACATTTAATTGAACTATCAGAATTATAAAATCACAAGTATAAACTTTCAAGTCAGTAACATATTTTAACAGTCTTTCTGTTGTACAGATGACACAATGTAATTAAACTATTTCCTAATAGCCCTGTTCCTTCCATTTTAACAGTATATTCTTTAGTAATTAGATTTACAATACCTACTAAATAATTTCACAAATGTTTGTCTAGGATATAAGTACCTTACAATATTTTGTGGTGTTCAACAAATAATATTGTGAAATTGATGTTGTTAAATAATTCTCCAGGGTAAAATTATGAATTTTCTTTTATGTCTTCTAATATTTTAAAATAGTTTTCTCCATTAGTGTTTAAGATTTTTGTATTTAAGATTTATAATCATAACATTTTTAACATGTGTTTTTTATAGGGTTTTTATAGGGTTATATTTTAGTGGCAGCACTATGGGCTAGGATATTTATGTACACATTTAAATTATTCCTTAATAATAACTATATTTCAAACAATAAGAGTATAAAATCTACTATCTGTAACATTTGTTAAGTTTGATGGAAAAGTAAGCTGTATAGTACATTTCAAAATTTCAGAAATACTTGTAATCATTTTTTCAGTCTCTTTGTAAGGAGTATTTCCAAGGCAGAAAACAAATATTTACAAGAGGTATTGTAAGAACACAGACAAATATAAATATGGAAAATGAACTGTGAAATCAAGGAGTTTACACAAAGTAGAAACTGGAAGTGGTACAAAACTATATTCCATTCTTCCTCTAATGCTCTGCCTATCACAATAGCACTAAGCTTAACCTGGAGATAAGGGTGTAAGAAGGTATTTATGTCATATATAAATTACCTTCATAGCTTTTCTTCACAGATAATACACTGGACTAAAAGTGAATGCACACCCTAAGTCTTTCTTTGAAGCAGAGTAGAAAGGTTGATGGCTAATAACTATATTAATGTGAAAATAGGGGTAATTCTTCTCATCAAAAGTAGCTTTTTTTTGGTTTGTTTGTTTTTTGAGACAGGGCTTTGCTGTGTAATTCAGGCTGGCCTGCAACTCACCATGTAAACCAGGTGGGTTCAAACTCATGACAATCCTCCTGCCTCAGCCTCCAAATGCTGGGATTACAGGAGTGTGCAATCACATCCAGATAAAAAGTAATTCTGATTCATGAAATAAATCATTACTATGTGCTGCCTTTATTTATATAAAATATTGCCTTAATTGCTTTTCTTTTTATGGGATTATTTCATGTTGCTTTAGATGTTTGGTATTGATAGTGTAGAGACATTGCAAAATAGCATATTTTGATTTTAGTCCATTAAATTAAACAATATAAATAAAGACAAATACAGGAAGATATACATATTATGCCTAAGTCTCTTAGAGATGCTTTTTAATTTCTGACATAATCTAAAAATTCAAACAATTCAGTAATGTTCCCCTAGAATGACACATCAAACATTTTATATCACACATCCCTACCTTGTTTATGTGGACTTGCTTCCTAAAGGAAAGACTTTAGTTCTGAAGCAATAATGATTCTATATCACAATTTTTCATATCCCTGAATTTACCAAACCTGGAAGATGTATTCATTTGGCAAATATATATGAATAAAATAAAGAGAAAAAAAATACATATATCACCCAGAGAGATCTGGTGGTGGTGGTGTCTGTAAAGAAGGTCAACTTTGAGCCTGGAGAGAAAGGGAATGGGTAAGTGCCAGATGGAAGGAGGATTCTGGCAGGTAATAGAGAACACATCACGGACAAGATAGTGGTTAAACACAAAAGTGTTCTGTATTAGTGGTTTGACCAGCTGACTTTAGTACCAGTGATTTTAGGTTATGAAAACTACATTGAATATGTCAAAGAAACTTTAGAGAACCAAGCAAAAATGTTGATGTCCTGTCACTTTATGTTAAGATGTGTGTGTGTTCAAATTCATGATTGTGGAGTCCTTTGAAATAGGTAGAAAGACACTAGGCACATGCTATTCATGGGTTATACTGTAGATAGAGGCTATTATTCAGTACACATTGGGATTTTCTTTTTTTTTTCATTGAGTTTATTGGTGCATTTTAGGTATACAGTACAATGACATTCATCATTGGGAATTTGTACCTTTACGTGATATAGGATTCTTTCTGTGACAGTGAATGTGTATTTTCCAGAAATCATTGCACTGTTGAGAAGGAAATGAGAAAAGTCAATAAATAATCAAAATTATGGCTTTCATAATGAAAATAAAGTAATTGATAATTTGGAAATGTGTATTTATCTTTTTTTACTATCTTACACATACAGCACCATTTTGGCTTTTCTATACCCCTAGATACAATCAATATACTAAATTTTACAAAGGCCCTCTAATTTTTGCAAGATCTATGTAAAGCCCCAATGTGGATCGACATGGTCAGATTTAGATATTATTTATTTTCATGGTATTGACTAAAACAAATGTTCAGAAGATCTTCTTAAAAATTCAGTCATGTAAATGGCCTCACACTGGTTCTCCGTATTCACTAACTTATCATACATGTATATCATTGTCATACTGGATGTGTTCTCTATTTCCACTGCATACAATTATTGTAATCATGACTGGAACCAGATTGCTACTTAGAGCTGGATAGTACATTAAAATATCATTTTCCTAATTTTGACATAAGATATAATGTATGTGAAATGCTTCCTGAAACTCGATGCACACCCAGTCTATAGATTGTCTTTAGTTTATGATGGAGTTATATCCTAATAAACCCATTATAAAGAGAAAATATTGTATGTAAGAAATGTATTTACTACACTGTCTTAGTTTTCTCATTACTGTGACAAAATTCCCAACACCTGAAGTCAAAAGAGAGGTTTGTTTTGGCTCACAGTTTGTAGAGGTTTCAGACCATAATCAGTTGGCTCCAAGGCAGGGTGGCATGGCAGAGGAGAATTGCAGAGCAGGCAGGAGGCAGCAGAAGACAAGCAGCAGCAAAAGAAACAGCAGCAAGCAATGGCAGCAGTCCTATTTCTGTCCCTTATTCCATCCAGGTGCCTGACCTTAGGGTTAGGGCAGGTAGCACTGACACACAGGGTGGGGCATTCATAACCCCACCATCACATCTTTAATCCCAGTATCAAACACCCTAGATCCCGCATCTCCAAAAAGCACTACCCATGATTTCATGAGGCTCTGGAGGGACATCTAGATACAAGTCAGAACACACACCTAATGCAGTAAGTACTATAGCTTAGTAACATAATGTACTCTAGAGTGAATTGTTGACCCTCATGATCATACAATGACTTGGAGCTGTGACCTATTGCAGCTACCCAGCACTATACGAGAACATTGTAGTACATATTGCTTGCCTGAGGAAAGATCACAAAGCTTGAGGCAAAGTTTCTATTGAATGTGTATTGCTTTCACAACATTGTAAAGTCAAAAGATCATAATCTCAGAAGTCAGTGCCTTTTTGTGTATCCTATAGTTAGCTCTTGAAAAATCACTTATGTATGGGCAAATACAAATGTTCTTTAAAAAATTTATGAAAAATAACTTGATCTACACACTCCTATAAAATTTGTCTATTAATATTACAATGTTATGATGGATTAAAATGCACTGTACTGTCGGTTACAATTAATAAACCTGAGGATTAATTGTAATCCAAAATGCTGTCCTCTATCAGTCTACCCAATGATCAGTTTGATTACTTTATTTATAGTAACTATTTTCTTCCATAACATTTAAATAGAATAGCTAACTACTGCTTTTATTTCTGTTGGTGCCTTTTGAATTTTAATTCAGTGTTAGTAAGTGTGGGCTTTACAGTTGGATTTTATTTTATAAATACTTCAAAAGATGTATCAAGACAGTCTTTCATATACATAAAGCAAATCTTCAACAAAAGGTATGAAAAGGTATAAATTTGAAACAGGCAAAATTCCATTAAATTTTGAATTTAAAGTATAACTATTAAATATAATTTAATTTACAACCATTTTTATTTTTAGAGCAATTATAAAACCAATTATAATTTTCTCCAGGGGACAGATTATTACATCTGATAATTTATTCTCAATTCAGTTCAATTAAGCTAAACAGTTTGGTGAAGTATTTCTCAGAGGCTGAAACAAAGATGAGAATAAATAAATGCAAATGTTACTAATTTGTAATTTGTGCATAAGTCACTGTGTTGGTCAATGCCAAGAGAAAAAAATTCCACCAACATAGAATTAGCCTGTGTTAAAGAATGTTGCAAGCTGGTTTGAAACTATGAAATCTATGAAATCAAGTCCAATGATATTAACATCACTTTTTTGATTATAAATAAGAGATCAGAGTGACAAAAGAAGTTTAGTGGAGTTTTACTGAATTGAGATCAAATTTTAATCAATAAAGCAGAATGTTTTATCCAACAACAGAATAAACATTCTTCTCAGCAGCACATGGGACTTTCTCCAAAACAGACCATATGCTAGCCCATGAAGTACTCCTCAGTCAATGCAAAAAAATCAGAATTATTTTATGCATATTATCAGATCATAGTGCAATGAAACTAAAAATCAATGGCAAAAGAAAGCACATAAACTATGCAAATACATGGAAATTAAAGAATATCCTCTTGAATAACCAATGAGATACAGAAGAAATGAAGGAATTGGAACTGATGGAACACAGTGAAAGCAGTCCTAAAAGGGAAAACATCAGAAAAACAGAGAGATCTCAAATAAAAAGCCTAATATTGCTCCACTGGGTCCTATAAAAACAAGAACAATCCAAATTCAAATCTAGCACAAAGATGGAAATTATAAAGATTAGAACAGAAATTAATGAAATTGAGACTAAGAAAGAAATACAAAGAATCAATGAAGCAAAGAGATGATTCTTTGAAAAAATAAACAAAATCAATCACCCCCTAGGCATTCTTACCAAAAAAGGAAGGAAAAGACCCAAATCAATGCAATTAGAAATGAAAAAGGCAAAATCACAACTGACTCTGCTGAAATCCAGATAGTTTTATAAACCAATGACCAACATCATATTCGAGGAGAAGCTGAAATCTTTCCCTCTAAAATCAAGGACAAGACAAGGAAGTATGTTATCACCACTCTTATTCAATATAGTTCTTGATACATTAGTAAGAGAAATTAAGCCAGAGAAAGGAAAGAAAGGAACATTTACAGGAAAGGAATAAATCAATTATCATTATTTACTGATGACATGATACTCTACATAGAAGACTCAAAAATTCCACTGAAAGTCTCTAAAATTAATAACCAAATTCAATAGTGTAGTATGCTATTCTTGCCTCGGAGCCAGACAACAATGGACTGAAAATTCTGAAACTAAGCACTAAATTAAACCTCTTCTCCTTTATGTTTCAGGCACCAGGCATTTGGTCTCAGGAACAAAGCTGACTAATAATAAAGTACTTATCCCTCTCTGGTTTTACTTACAAGAGGAGATGTCCAAACTGCATCAGCCTACGCTTGAGTAATGCATTGATAGATATAGACGTATCTCATTCTATTGTACTTCATATTACTGTGCTGTGAGTAGTATTTTCTATAAATTGAAGGCTTTTGGCAATCCTATAGCAAGCAAGTCTACTGGCATAATTTTTTTAACAGCATGTGTTTATTTTGGTAATTCTGAATATAATTGAAATGTTTTTATAAGTATATCTGTTAGGGTGATTTGTGATGAGTGATCTTTCATGCTACTATTGTAATTGTTTTGAGTACCAAGAACTGTGCCTGTATAAGACAATACACTTAATAAAGATTGTTTGTGTTCTGATTGCTCCACTCAGTGGCCATTTCCTTTCCGCTTTTTGGGCTTCCCTATTCCCCAAGACACAGTAATATTGAGTTTAGGCCAATTAATAACCTTGCAATGGCCTTTAAGTCTTCAAGTGAAAAGAAGTGTCACGTATCTCTCAAGTTAAATCAAAAGGTAAAAATAATTAAGCTTAATGAGGAAGGCACATCAAAAGCCAAGGTAGGACAAAATCTAGGCCACTTTTTAAAAATTACGATTCAAGATGTGAGTATAAAGGAAAAGTTCTTGAAGCAAATTAAAAGTGGTACTTAAGTGATCTCATAAACAATAAGAGATCAAAACAACCTTATTGCTAAATGAGGAATATTTTAGAGATCTCGATAGAAAATCAAACCAGCAACAATATTTCCTTCAAATAAAGCTTAATCCAGAGCAAGGTTTTAATTCTCTTCAATTCTTTATAGGCTGAGGTAAGAAAGTTCCAGAAAAAATGTTTTAGACTGGCAGAGGTTGGTCATGAAGTTTAAGAAAAGAAGTCATCTCTATAACATAAACATGGAGGACAAAGCTGCAAGTACTGATATAGAAGTTTTGGCACATTATCCAGAAGATTGAGCTAGCTCTGATTAAGAAAGGTGGATTTGCAAAGCAACAGATTTTCAGTACATTAACTGAAATGAATCATACACAGAGCTTAAATATCACATAGTTTTTTAAAATATGAGAAACCCAAAATATAAATAAAAAGCAAAATAGAAGAGAGATAATAGAAAGCAAGATGGATCTTTTTCAAGTGGGAAAGGAATCAAGAGGTGGAAGGAGGTAGGAAGGAGGGGAGGGAAAGGGGATGAAAAGTGAACTAAGATGTGTTATATACATGTACCAACTCTCCACAAGGAATATAATCATTATGTACTGCAAAAATTTATTAATAAAAAATTGAAAAATAAAACAGTCATATTCAAAGTAAAAAAAAACAATGACATCTAAGACTTTTTCAGGAAGAGGGGAGAAGTCACTCTCTGGTTTAAAAACACCAAAGGAGATGATGACTCTCTTGTTAGGGGACAATGCAGCTGGTGACTTTAAGCTGAAGCTAATGTTAGCTTACCATTCAGAAAAATTCCACAGGCCTTAATAATGAGACAAAGTCTACTCAACCTATGCTTTATAAATGGAGCAGAAAAGCCTGGAAGACAGCACATTCCTTTACAACACGATTTAGCAAATATTTTAAGCTCATCATTGAAAATTACTACTGAGAAAAAAAAAAACCTCTGTCAAAATATAACTGCTGATTCACCATGTACCTAGTCACTCAAGAGCTCTGATGGATAACTATCATGAAATTCATATTATTTTTATGCCCACTAACATAATATTCATTCTGAAGCCCATGGCTTAAAGAACAATTCTTACTTTTAAATCTTAGTAATACACTTTTTGAGGCTGTAGCAGCCATAGATAATGATTTCACAAATGGATCAGAGAAAAATAAATTGATGAGTTATTTACAAAATTTGCCTTCTAGTTACCATTAAAATATTCATGAACTGATTCAAGATCCAGAAATGATGATGATATATAACTTTTATGATATACTCAAAATGTAAATATTAGGTGTTTGATAACATTAATAAATTATTTCTTTAGTAGTGACAAAAAGGAACATTCGTGATTCACTGAAGAAGGCAGATTTTCAAAATTAACAAGTTTAAGAGAAGTTAGCTGCAAGCCTCATAGATAATTTTGGAGGGTTCAGGACTTCAGTGAAGGAAGTAACTCTAAATAAGGTTAAAATATCAAAAGACATAGAACTCAAAATGTAGTGTGGAGATGTGACTGAATTGTTGCAATCATAGTAGATAAGGAGTTGCTTCCTATGTATGAGCAAAGAAAATGATTTCTTAAAATAGAAACTGCTCCTGATAAAACATTGTGAAAATTATTAAAGTGACAAAAGTTTTAGGATATTACATCAATTTAGTTGATAAACCCAAATAGAGTTTTAGAGAACTGACTCCATTTTGTTTTTAGTGCTAGGAATAGAACCCAGGGCGTTGTACATGTTTGTCAAGTGCTTGATGATTCTGCTACAATGCAGGCCTTGCCTTCAATTTGAAAGAATTCTACTGTGGGTAGTACACACTCATACAACACTGCATACTGCAGAGAAATCATTTGTGGAATGAAGAGTCAATTGATGGGGCAAATTTTATTTGTTGTCATATTTTGAGAAACTCAGAGCCACCCCACTCTTCCACAACCACCATGCTGATCTTTCAGCAGCTATTGACACTGAGGCAAGGCTGTCCACAGCAGAAAGATTATGACTTGCCAAAATCTCAGATATTCATAGCATTTATTAGCTATAAAATATTTTCTAACTAAGGTGTACGCATTGGGTTTTTAAAGACCTAATAACATTTCACACTAAATAAATCATGGTACAAACATAGCTTTTGTATACATTTAGAAAGCAAATATTCAAATAACTTGCTTTATTGTCATACTTGTTCATTGTGGTGGTCTGGAAACAAACTTTCAATATCTCCAGATTATGCTTATAATTTAAAGTGCAATAGGTCATGATTCTTCTGAATTTATCTTTCAGGAATACATATATATGGGTATTTTCTGGATGTGGTTTAAGAATGAATGCAAAAGTTCCTCTGTTGGAAGTTGGAAACTTAGTCCTTAACATGGCAGCATTGGAAGGTAGTGGAACCTTTAAAAGGCAAAGCTTGGAGTAGGTCAATTAGGTCACGATGGTACTGTCTTTCGAAAGGGTTCATGTACTTTTTAAAGGAACCTAAGTAGCTCCTGCAGGAGTGAGTTGCTACAAAAAATGTCTGATCACTCTGTACTCCCTGACTTCGTATCTTACCAGGAGATCTCTCCTTAAACAGGTTCCTCCTATGAAACCATCTACACTATCATGATATTGCACAGCCAGGGAGGACCTAATCAGAGCCAGGATGATGATATTTGGACTACCTATATCACAAACTGCTAACTGGCCCAGGCCATGGTCACAATCTCGCTGCTTGACACAGCTCCAGTGAAACCGAGACTCTGGCTGAAACCACGACTCCCTTTTGCTTTCGCTTTCCGCAGTAGTGATTACCTCGGTGCTGTACTCCCCGGGAAATCACTGAAAGGATAAAAGTCGTTACTTCGAAAATGGTTACTAGGCCGGGATTACAGGAAGAAATTGTAAATCCATTTACAGAAAAGCCCCTCACTCATACCTCCATGAGTACTGGGGACGTGACATCCATATGCCCAGACTGTACAAAGGGAAATTGGGACTTCAACAAATTCATGACGCAGTTATGGCTCTTGGAAATGCTGGGTACTTCCAAGACTTGGACAAATGGTGAGGCCCTGACTACTTTAAGCCCACAAATATTTGCACCAAAACAGGGATCTCAGTCCATAGAAAATAAAGGAAAGTATGAGCCTGCCCCAAAGGCTGAGCCCCCTCCCAATGTAGCTTATAGGTGGAGCATTATGATACCCACCAAAAGGAACAAATTCCATACAACATTTACCCAGATTAGATTTACTCCTGCCATATGAGAAATATTGCTTACGAGAGGAGTTAAAGAAAGATGAACAAAAGAAAGGAAAAAATAAGGCGCCCCACTGTCTGACACCTGGTCACCCTTGGCCAACACCTGCAGGGCACACAACAATGAGATCTGATGAAACTTGGCCTAATGAGGTAGCCTGACCTTTCTAAAATGCTTCTTGTTCCTCAAATGTAAATCTGATAAGTTAGCAAGAGTTCACGTAGCACCCGGAGGAGTATTTAGAACTGAGTGGTCTAAAATACTTTTTTAGATGATAGCAGCTTTTCTTTAACTCTGTATGAAAACACACTGTGTATGGACCCACGTGCTTACCAAAGGCTTGTGTAATCAAAACATATATAAGTAAAGTGATTTTGCTATAACCCAGACAGACAAGCTCAGCTGCCGACTCTCCACTCAGTGTTTGTTTCATTCTCTCGTCATCGACTCCACACCTCCTCTCAGGGCCTGAACCTGCTGGAGCTGGACTCTGGCAGCTAACCAAATAAAACTCTTTTGCTTTTAGAAAAAGAGTCTCAGGTATTTCTTTGTAGGAATGGAAAATAAACTAAAATAGACACCTTCTTTTTCTTTCATGGCAAGTTTAGACATTTCTATATTTCATTTATATTTCATTATATTTATGTAAACTGTGTATGTTAAAATAGTATTTGTATATTTCAATGATGTTTTTGCCTTAATTATTAATGTGTGTCTTATTATATATTCCTGTTAGATGTGAAATAATGCTTTAAAACTCTTACACAATAGGTATAATATTTCCATGATACAGAGACATTTATCTGACAGTTACTATGAACCCTAAAGTCCAACTTGGCTTTAGATATCTTATTTATAATTCTGTTGAATATTTCTTTCTATTTACTGTTTCTGTCTTGTTATGGTATCTTTAAAGTTTGCTTGCATTTTTTAACTTTTGTCAGTAAAATTCAGGAAAAGAAGGGTGAATATTGCTTTTGCTTTCATGTTTTCAGAAGAAGAACTTTACAAATATATTCAAATATTCATTCATTCAGTAAACATCTGTGCTTTGGACAATGTGCTAGAAATAGGAATCCAAGAAAAGTGTGAATCTTGTCTTTGGGGTACTCAAAATCTGTAGTATTCAGAAAATTTAAAAACTTGATCCAAGATTTTGAGTTGAGTTAGATTGATTAGATGCTGTAACAATTCCTCCCTGAATTCTCTTTTCTCTTCCTTGTCTTAGTTACTTTCTCATTGCTGAGCCACAATACCCAACACCAATAACTGTAAGGAGGAAAGGTACTTTTTGGCTCACAGTTTGTAGAGGTTTCAGTTTTCATCATATGAATTTTGACAAAATACAATGCAGATCTTGGAGATGTAGAGGGCCACTTTTGTGTATGTGTGTGTGTGTGTGTGTGTTTGTGTGTGTGTGTTTATACTAATATTTACACATAATGTACTAATGTACATAAATATAAAATATTAAATCAATTATTAGTATATCCAGACCAACAGAACATTAAACATACATTAATATAACACATTCATCCCAGATATGGAAGGATAGACAAATTTCTTTACCGGTTCTTTAAATTAAATGTCTTATTAAGATAAATCATATTGTTAGGATTTGGATAAAAAAGTCTCTCCAAAAAGGCTCATACATTCAGAAGTGGGATTTCAGGAAGATGATTAGATTATGGAGGTGCTAATCTCATTAATGGACTATTCACTGATGAATTCACTGCTGAATGGGCTGTTATGAATTGGGGCCCAGTTTGATGAAATAAATCACTATTTACTACAGGCATGCCTTTGAAGGATACATCTTCTCTTGGGCTCTTCCATCTCTCTCTCTTTCTAAGATACCATGAGTTGAGCAGCTTTTCTACCATGTCTTTCTGTCTTGGGGCCAGTTAACCATGATCTGAACCTCTAAAACTATGAGCAAAAAATAAATCTTTACTCCTTTAAGCTGTGCATGTCAAGTATTTTATGCAGCAATAAAAAAAGTAGAATAACACACATGTAATAATCAAAAATAGTGAAAGAAAATTATTTGGTAAAATTAAACAATACATAAAGATACAGACTCTTTGAAAAGAAGACTCAAGAAACTTCCCTAATCTGAAAGAAAGACACCTGTAAAAACTATCCAACTTCATTATAACCAAAGGCAGTGGTGACTCTACAGCAAGTTCTCATTGTCTCGTCATAAAAACTACCAAAACCAACAGAAGCAAAAATATCACCTATATAATTATCTATAGTCTCTGCGTAATTTTACTGCAGAATAATAAATGGCAAAATAATTGTATGTGAGTTGTTTTACAGGAAACAATAGCAAATTGAAAATAAAGTATGTGAAAACTCAATCCTTGTAATGACTACCAATTTTTACTATTATCACATGAGCACACAACTTTTCCCACATGTATTGTACCCTAAACCATTACCCATCATTCCAAGTAAGACAGTTAACATATATAATGCTACAGTATTCCCAGTCATATTCAAACTCCACCTACCATAAAAAGGGGCTCCCTGTGCCCATCTTGTTGATAACCAATCCAAAAACAATCTCACAGATCTGCTGTCTAGGGTTTCAGCATTCTTAGAATGACTTCTCTAAAAGAGATGTTTCATAAAGTTTCATGTGCAAATGATTGGAGTATTTCTGGAGGAAGTTCATGATTAAGTGAGGAAAGCAGAACCAGGAAGGGCACAAAGACAGTGTGAAATGTCAAGCCAAATTTCAAAACAAGCTTTGTGCTCAGGAAGGACACTGGTAAATTACACTTCAGAGTTGTTCCACCAAAACAAGCAAAGTAGACTGTCATACTCTTCCAATCTTGCTTAATTGGTCAAAGTTTATGAAAACTCAGAGAAAGAAGACAGGCATCCATATTGAATTCTGAGGCATTTCTAACACCTTGAGTGAGGGCGAATAGACTTACAGCCTGAGAGCAGCATCCTAAGAGAAATCTAACGGATCCTGAGAAGATGTAACAGTGCACCAAAATAGGATAAAACAAGAAGCTAGTTTGTGTAAATATTTTTAAAAAATAAAAAGAAAGAGAAAAATGGAGTACCTAGATGTCAACTATAGAATTGCATCTTTTAAAAAAACATACAAGAGGACATGGGCCGATGAATGATATACATTTGTTTCAATGATTTAAGGATTTAAAAAGACACATTTTCCAAATGATCTACATAGTCATTAATATTCTTCTCAAATTCTGAACAGGACTTTTATTGCAATTAGATTAACTAGTAAAATTTCTATGCAAAAACAATTCTAAAGTGTTTTTTTTTCAATTAACTGATTTTGAAAGTAATATGGCAAAATAACTAAGATACTTTTGGAACTGAGTAGAAGAGAAGAAATGCATAGGGATAATGTCTTACTTCAATACAAAAGTTGTTTGTTAAAATGATTAAAGCAATACAACACTAGCACAGGAATACAGAAATATATCAATGGCAGAGAATGACTATTGTGTGCTTACCTGAGAATACCATACATAATGTAGATGAAATAATCTTTAACCAATGAAGATAATTGGTTGAAAACATAAATGCTTGGACATAGCAGATGTTTTAATAAAATAATCATTGTTCTACTTTATACTGTAGACAAATTCCTGATAAATTAAAGACTTAATGGTGAATACCTGCCATTTTTAATTTCAAATATAGAAATCCAGGAGTTACCATTTACACTTCTTCACCTCAGTTTCTAACATCTCACTTTCTGGCTACATAGCTATAGATGTCGATGTCTTCACAATCATGCTTTTATTCTGGTCATCGTCATCTTTCCATCAGACCACTGTAAGAGCCTCCTACCCAACTTCCCAAATTTCATGTGTTTCTTCCAATATATTCCCTGGGAAGAAGCAGGAGTGACTTTATAAATCAAATCAAATTCCTCTACTTAGAATTATCCACTGTCTTAAAATTCCATTTAATATGAAATCCAAACCTCTTTCTGTAGCTTTGAAGGTCAGAGATGATCTACTTTGCTTATTTGCTTATTTAATTACCTTCTTATGTCATTTTCCATCTTTATCACTATGTTTCAGACACACTGCCTTTTTCAATTTCTTAAAGGAATTTTCTTTTTTATCAAATCTATTCTCTCCAATGTACATACTGAGTTTTATTGGGCTTTTTTCATTCATTTTCTTAAAACATTACTTATCCCTGAAAATTATTTTTTTCATATTTTGTTTTTTACTTTCTCCTATGGAATAAACTATATACATGCCAGTTCCCAGATATGATAGTGCCTTCTCTACTATTTGCTTTTTTTTTTAATCTAGTGAGTTTTATAATGCTTATAGTGATGGGTAAGATAATGTATTTTAGACTTAGATAAACTCTCCAGTCTGACATTTGCTATCTATGGGATTTGTTCAATTTTTGTGACCACATTGAACTTTAGACTCCTTATCTATAAAATGGAGATTACAATATGCACTACATATTTGAGGATTAAATGTAATAACCATAAAAGCATTGTAGAACAGCACATAAAACATACGAAATGTTTAGTTAAGTTTCTTATAGATGATGTTTTAAATTGTAACAAAATTATTCTTATTTTAGTTGATTGCTATAGTTTGCTAATATAAACTTCCAGTCTCTAATACCATATTTGCTTGCTTATCATCCAAACCAAAATACTAATTACAATATCTACTTTGTCAAATTTTCAGGTATACCAAATTGTTTGTGTGCTTTCCAGGAATCTTTATAGGAAAAACTCAATAACTTATGTCACAGTTAATCTGCTTTTACTTGAAAGCCCAAACTGTTTAATGCAACACATGTCATAAAAGAAAACATATGCAACATTAGTCATTTTATTGGCCAAAATGACTTATTATTTAACACTAAAATGCATCTGAGAAATGAGCATATATTGACAACAAAAGTTGTAAATAGCCAATTTTAAATAATAGACACATAATCAAAGTTCTTTAGCTTTGAATTTTGTATTTCTTTAAGTTAACAATTTTCACTTTAAATTTAGATGTCAGTGATATTTTTCTGGCTGCTGGTTTGGTCCAGTAAATGCACCACACAGTGAAAACATTGACACTGTCAACCATGGCAAAAACATATTTTGTCAAACTCATCTGTCAATGTTGCTGGCAGATACAAATTTTAAAAATAAAATGTTTATTTTGACTATAAATAATTCAGGTAAGTTAAGAATATTGAAAAATAAATCTTAAAATAAAAAATAAAATAAATCATACAAGTGTTTACAATCCATGAAGAATATTTGAAAATATTTTAATTTATATATACCCCTTTTTAGCCTATGAATATATGCAAAATAAATAGGAATTATCTGAATCTTTAAAAAATTTTTTTCTTCCATTGCATTTTTCTATATTGGTTAATATTTTACTTATGTTAATTTTGTTTATGATCGTAAGTATGAAATTTTAAGATATTAACCTCTGTTTAATTATCAAAATTAAAAATGACAGTTTATTTTAGTTAAAACTCTCATAAAATATGTAAAATGAGGAATTTAAAACACAATTTTGCTGTCAATGTATTCTCTTCTCTTTACTCTAAATACTGGATTTTGGTTCATGTTATTGATTAATTAAGGAGCTTTAGATTTCTTATATTTAAACTATTAACTTGATTTGTGCATGGTTACTAGTCAAATTGACAATTTTCGCTGTTATTTTTACTGTAGCTCTTTTTAATTTGAAAGTACTCATTTGGAAATATTTGTAAATGCTAATTTTTTCCATCTTAAACTTTCCACCTGTAAAATAGTATAAGATCTTTAGAAAATCATTTAATAAAACAATTAGCTCTCATGACACAATGGAGTCTTTCACCCTAAGTGAGTTACAGGGTCTTTTTTCAGATTACCTCCCATTTTGAGAAACGTTTCCATCTCTGTGTAAGCATCTGTACCATTTCCAAGACCCCCAAGTGTTCCAATCTCTCTTTCTGTACAAACTTCCTGAAGTACTTTAACCATCTTTCTAAATAACTTATTATTTTCCAACTCAGGCTGACTATAACTGGGCTATGCTTCTGTATGAAGCACCTCATTTGTAATCACAGCCTTACATACACACATCAGCTGAGTCCAGCTATTATCCTGGAATTTAAGTCCAAATAATTTGAATACAGAGGGACAGCACTCTGCCTCAAGGCTGACCCTAGGGTGTGCAGGGTCTTTGGCAAGTGCCTTTATATTTTCTCTCTGTGTATAAAAACACTGATTAAGTAGGAATTTAAAAAATAGTAAGTCAGTGTGAGTGTATACTGATTTAATGGTGAGTATTTAGAATAATGTGTACAGAGGAAATTGCAAATTTGCTTAATCTACATTCAATGCAGATCTTAAGTGCCTTTGTAGGTCCTGCCAACAAAGAAAGGAGTTCAACTCTTCCTGCTTAGGTTCAGGAACCATCTCCTCATATTTTTGATTTGAAATGTGTCATTCCTAATTTTCTATCTCCCACTCAGTACAAGGAAGCAATACTGTTTTTACTCATAATGCAGTGGCTCCCTGGGGGTGGTGGCATATGCCTTCCTGTAATTCCAGCACATGGGAGGCTGAGGCAGGAGGATCATCATGAGTTAAAGGCCAGCCTGAACTACATATCAAGACCTTGTCTCAAAACAACAAATAAACAGACAAACAACAACAACAAAAACCTATGGCTCTATATTGTATTGAAAGCAGATAGATTTTTCTTGTTCCTTGGTTTGCTAACACCACATATTTAATGCTTACTCTGTAGTACAGACCTCGCTGCCTCATCCGTCCTGCCAGAAGTGAACACAGGCTCTCAATGACTCTCAGAGGCTGCTATTTGCCTTGATGATCACCAGTGCAAGTCTTACTTAGGGTTTTAAGAAAAACTTGTATGAATATTAATTTTCTTGTTAAATTTATCATTGAGAATTGAATAGCATAAAGTTAGAATACAAATTCATTCAATTCTGTTACTTTGGATGTTTTTAAGCCATGATCATTGCACACATAGAATATGGTTGCCTTTAATGCTGACTGTGTACCCTTGCCTTCCACACACCATCATTAGGGGAGGAGAGATGAAAGGTATGATAGTGCTGAGAAACAGAAAACAAAGCAGTCTTATTTGTCACAAATTTAGACTGAACCAAGAGAGTTTGACATCCATAAGGATGAGATAAAAAAGAAGATATTGAAAGGAAGGTAATGATACCAAGTCCTTTTAGAAGACAGATGTGGCCATCCCTGATGACTGCTTTGCCATGTGCCTTGGAGTCTATGGGAGAAGTGAATGACTAAAGGTTATAGCAGCAGTGAGAGCACCTAGAAATCACCTAGCACTCTGCCTGCCACCTCTGGAACTAAGCAACAGAATGACATCATGTGACCCTCACATGTGACCCAAGTCCATACATCTGTTGTGGACAATTTGTGGTCTAGAATTTCGAACTCCCCCCATGCTTTACTTCAAGGAGAATAGCAACATTCTGAATATTCAGTTTCAGATTACAGCACTGGATTCCTAGATAATCCAGGTGTGTGTTCTGGAGATCCTTGCACATCTGGTCACCCTTACATGTAGACACTAGAGGTGTAGAGAACACTGGAAACGAGAATTATGAATTCGGGGCCAGGCAGGTCTTTTTGTGTCCCAAGCTCTCTAGTAGGACTTGCTTTCCAAAACATAGTCTAAAGTAGAAAGATGGCAAACACAGAGACATAGGTTTCAGCCACAAGATCCATTTGCCCAGGTTTAAAGGGATGTTGTTCCTCAATCTTTAAAAAAGAACACCAGATATTCCTGGTTCTTTTATGGATTTGGAAGAAACTTATTTATAAATCATTTGTCTTCCTAGAACTATAGAGTAGCAAATTGAACACAAACAATTTAAAAATGTTTAAAAACTACAGAAATTAAGTTTTCAGGAAATCCAGAAATAGAGAAAATTCACAAAGTCTGTATTATGTATAACTCTTGCTAAATATAGGCCTAGATAGAAGGCTAAATATAAAAATAGTATAATTCTGAAGAAAATTTTACTGGAGTAGAGGAGGTCTTGCAGTAGCAGATTTCAACAAAAGTTTGCTCTGTGAAAGGAAGAGTAGTACTCAGAGAGAGAAAGAAAGAAAAAAACTTTCCTGGGAACAGTACCAAGGTTGAACTAGGCTCTCATGCAGGGAAAAATGGACAAAGTCAATAGAAGAAACAAGGAGATGAAGACGCTCAGTAGAAGGAAGTTTTTGGTCAAGTCATGCATAAGTTTCAATAAATTGTAAAAAATGACATTTACTATTCAAGAAAAATTATGTCAAAAAATTTCACAAATTTCAGCATTCTTAAAATGGTTTAAAGGAAAAACTCTTGGATCTGAGAATAAAATGTGATTATATGAGTGGATGAAGATGCAGATTAATAGAAATTATTTTGTATAAAGACCCTCAAGGATGCTGTTTTGGTTTAGATCTGAAAAGTTCCCGCAATGTCTTTTGTGGTCAGAGATGGAACTCTGGACGGAGATTCAACCTTGAGGCTGCTAACATTGTCAATGAGTTAACCCATTGATGAATTCATAGCTGAACACACAGTTAAGTGTTAGAGCTTGGGTGGAGAAAGTGGATCACTGCGGGGAATGGCCTGGAAGGGCGAATTCTTGTCTCTAGCTCCTTCTTTTCTACTTCAAGGCTGCTATGGGTTGAGAATCTTTTCCTCGTCATACCCTTCCATCATGTCATTTCACCCTCCGAGCCAGCCAATCATGGAAGACATGAAACCTTTGAAAATGTGACCAAAAATAAACACGTCCTCGTTTAAGTTGCAAACGTTGGGTATTTCATTCCAGCAGTGAGAAAGTAACTAATGCACATATGATATACAGATCCAAGAAGAGCACAGAGAAGAAAATCTGATCTTAAAAAGCATAGCCACATCAAAACAAACGCCTGTTTTTGTTTATGTATGGCCCATGGCAAATACTATGCCATTATATTAGGAGACACACACATGCACACATTCAGAGGCCACATACATATTTTTATTAGAAATATAAGCACAATAAAAGAAAGACTATTTCATTTTGTTTTGGTAGAGATTTGGATATCTTAGAATTTGGGTGAAAAAAATGAACCCTTTCTTTTTAGTTCTGGAAAAATGAAATTATTTGTGGATTATGAACAGCAATCTGGCTTTATTATTTGTGCTTATTGCAGAAATTTCTACTGATTCTTGTAATACTTTTACCTTCCTCATTGCCATTGTTATAGGTATCTATTGGTACCATGCAGAAGGCTGATGGCATAAGCTTTGTACATGGTACCATTTTTCTTAACATTTGTCCTTCCAAATAAAATAGTTTCTCATTCATATACTTATTAGAATAATGTACATTAGTAGGACAAGAGTAAATGTGAAGATATAAACATAGAAACAAGATAGAAACTATACAAACAATACAGAAAACAGGATTTATGACATAGGCTTATGTGTTCACTCAATCAAAAATTTGTTCAGATTATATACACATATTGTTTTATTTGACCATACAGAGGGCATATGGAGTGAAGATTCTGGTTCCCAAAAACCAAAGAATGAACCACGGATAAATGAATGATTCACTATAAAAATGATTATTTTCATTCAAGGAGTGATTGCTGGAAAGCTTTTCTTTTTCCACAATAAATCTTCTTTTACTTAGGTCAGAGAGAATGAAGAAAATGATTTTCTAAGAGATTCAGTCTCTTCCATGGATGTTGATAGTTTTAAATATTCCTCTCTGTCAAATACAAAGAAGAAACACAAGATAGAGTGGGTGATTGCTACAGATTACAATTTCCTTCATTTCCTAGTTTTTGCGTCAAGGCATGAAAAGGGAATCATATGCATATATTGATTTTTTCCAGATATACTGGGTTACTGAATCTAATTTAGGACCATTTGAGCCCATAAAAGGTCTGTGCTAATTTTCTCAAAGTTCTATGAATTTGTCCCAAACAAATTTTATAACTTTTAATCAACTTTTTAAAAGGAAACTACACTTATAATTTGTATTATTTTGAAATATGGATATCCCTACCAGTGACAGGATTTATAATTAATAAATTTAACTTAGACTCACCCTTAATTATCATGCACCTAGCATGCATTCTATTATGCAATTTCTATTACTAAAGATAATGTGTGAGAAGGAAACCTTAAAGTTCAATAGGGCACAGATTTTGTCTATTTTAACAGTAGTATATCCCTATACTAAAAATGGTGCCTAAGTTCTAAGGCAATATAGACTTTTCTCAAGTCTGTATAGTTTATGGTGATAAGTTATGCTCAAAACTTACATGAATTAGTTTACTATTTTCCTTTGAAAATTCTCTAATTCCATCAAATGATTAAGTTCACCAAAGAATATATTGCATGTAAAGATGAATACAATCTCAGTGCCAGTAAAAGAAATCTAGCTTCACTGTTCGCCTGAGTTTGGTGCTGGTATAAACATTTGACTCCTTAATGTCTACTTTATATATAAGGAGCCATATGTAATGTCCTGTAACAAAGGAGCTTCTAATCCCTTGGTCTTTTAATTAAAAGAAATTTCAACTAATTTAAAAAAAATTAAAATGAAAATAGTGCCTAATATATCATAAGCAATCATTCAATAAAACTTGGAGAAAGATGAGAAATTCAAAGAGGATAAAGGAAAGAAAGAAAGAAGAACTGACTCCAACTCAATATTGGAACATTTTATCTATTGTCATGAACTTTCTATGAAGTTCATTTTTATCATACATTTCTCCATGGATATTTGATTATGTTGCCTGTGCCTATCTGTATGGAGCAGATGTAAGAGGGTCACATATAGGTTTTACAAGGAAAGATTGTGAGATAATGACTTGTGGCTGCAATAACGAGAGGTAATGTGCAATACACTCCTTGTGAAGTCTGGTGACAGAAATTAAATTAACTCATGTCAATATTGTGAAGCAAGGTTAACTTGAACTGAACTGTATCACATCCCTGCATCCACTTAATAATGGTCCTGCCACAGGATGGTTAGGAGATAAATTAACTGACTTTTGATATAAAGAAAGCCTGTAATGATGAAAAAAAGTGAGATAACTTATACGATGTTAATATTCTAAAGAAATCCATTCTTGACCAAGTAGAAAATAATTTTGAATTATACTTTGTAGAAAAAGTCTTCATGAACATTTTTTGAGGATAAAAGCTATTTTTGCCTCCAGTTCCTCAACTCTTAAAGGAAAAGTTATGCAACTCAGCCTTAAAATTATTTCTGCAAACATTTTATTTGTTACCAAATATTTAGTGTTTATATTTTTAGGAAGAACAAACTTCAGGAAAATGTGTAACTCATTTGAGATGGATTTTTGCTTGCATTGCCTAAGGTTTCTTCTGTAAAATACTTAATATCATTCTATTAAATGTATTGGTGACATTTTAAGAAACAATGTTTCTTTTTTAGGCATGGTTAGGTCAGGATGAAACCATTTTCCAAAACATAAATAAAAGTCTTGAAAATGTGTCACAGTTATTAATTTTTTTCCTGACAAACTATGTAGCACTTTCATTGAATTTCTTACTTTTTTTGCGAGATTGCATTCTAAACTTCAGTGAAACAATTTTAGCCTTCCTCCAGAACCAGACTACTAAACTAATTGGTGGCTGTGATGTGTGGGGTGGGGCAAATACTTGCAAATGGGGATTGCCAATGAGGAGGAAAAGGGAAGTATCAGAATCAAAAGTAATAATAATCTCAGAGGGCAATATCAAACATTTACAAATGATTTATTCTTCCCACAAATATCAACTCAAAAGATATGGTTACTAAACATTATTCTGGTTATTAAAAATGAGAAAATGGATAGTACAGAGCAAAGTTTAGGAAATCTTGAGTAAGCCAGAGATAGATACCTGAGCTACAGCAAAAGATTTAAAAACTTTTCTTTGAGGTCAGGTTTTAAAAGCTAAAATTATTAGAAAATAAAATGATCTGAAAGTTATATGGCCAAATTGCATAACATAATAAACGGACATATGATAGTACCTGTACTTTTTGTAAGTATACTGAGGATTGTATCCAGGGCCTTCACGGAGCTCTTTTAAAATCAAACACTGACAAATCCTTGAAAACTCAGAAAAAGAAGTAGATTTTACTGTACATTGAGAAGGATTTACAAATTAGACTAAACATTTTTACAGACCCAATAAATCACTGATTGGAATATATACCAACTAATAAGTAGTTTCCAGTTGTTTTGGATTATTCCCTCAGACCATGAGAATTTATTTAGTGAAGATACATTTACTTATTTGTTCTTGTTTTTTTTGAGACAAGGTCTCCCTGTGTATTTCAGGCTGTCCTTAAATTCACTAACTCACTATGTAGCACAGGCTGCCTCAAACTTGCAATGATCCTCTTGCCTCAGCCTAACAAGTGCTGAGGTTACAGGCATGAGCTACCACACCCAGCAACTGCAGATACATCTATTTAATCAGAGAGTTTAAGTTTCTGGGAGAAGAGTTTCAGCCTGCCTCTTCCCAAGACATCCTTTCAAGTGATGTCAAGAGATTGGACACTACATAATATAAATAAATAAAATAATTGATAGAGTCATTGCCTTTATCAATTCAGCATGCTTCATATATTTATGTAGTGGGGTCCTGCAGATAAAAAAGCTCATAAGTCATGGCTCACTTGAACTCTGGATGGACCAGAGGTGAACACTGATGCTGTCTCTTCAGCACTGTGCAAAGAAAATGTCAGTTTCAATTTCTGGAACGTGTGCATCCACAAACACAATGTCACCACACTCATCTTGCCATTCAGAGTAATTTTTCATCTTCTGTAGAGTAATGAGAGGTGACAGGTTAAGGGGATCATAGGACTGACAGCACAAACCAGGTGCTCATTTCAGCAATGGTTTTCTTCTTTGATTTAATGTTGGAATACAAGGCGGTTGCAATTGCTCTCTAATTTCTATAGGAGAAAAGTTCATTCCTCTGACAGTGTCATGTGCTTCTAATATCCAATTTAAGCTAGGAAACTATTTCTGTTATAAAACAGAGAAATAGAAAGGGAGAAAGCATTTTAGAAAAAACAAAGCCCAATACTAATAAGCCCACAGGATGCCGTTGCTTTGCTAGAGATCATCGGCAGGATGAGGTGTGAATGGGAATAAATGAATCAAAAAAAATTTCACACAGAGAGAGTGAAAAGGGCCATTCAAGAGTAATATAAAACTGTTAAGTGAGTGTGAAAGAGTAAAAAGAAGGAAGTTAGAAATGCAAGTTGATATTATGCTTTTTAGAAGTGGAACAATAACTCAAGAATGATTTGAGGATATAAATAATAAGGTGAGTTTTTTGATTAAGGAAACAAGTTGTTTCTGTGCTAAAATTATTATAATTCTCAAATATTAATCTCTTCTGTTCATTTTTTGCACATTCATGGCAAGGTGCATTAGCTACACCTGGGCAGTGGTTATTTCCCTACATAGACTTATGTAGAGACCTGAATATAGAAAATCCCAAAATTGTTTCTCTGCTGTCTTGAATAAGGCAGTACTGCCCTTGCAAAACCTAGTGTACAGGGATATAATCAGGAAAGACACATAAGAATTCATGATTTTGGTTTTATTACTTCATACATTTATAACAGGGAAGTATTGACTGTGAGCCTGGGTGAATTCCACTCTCCAAACAAGCTTATATAATAATCTACATCTCCTTTTTGCATTTGCAGTGCTCTGAACATTTTAAATATACTGTTTATCACATTATGATGCTGTTGTTATAAGTCCGTTACAAACAAAATCACGTAAATTATTAATAAATGAAAAGCAAACATACAAAGAAAAATCACTGAATTTATTTGTGTATATTTTTGTGTCTTCCAATAGACTGTGAGAATTCTGTCTCATTTATATCATTCCTTCTAGCTCTTAGCATAGTTATTGACACAGACTGGCAATTAAATGACTATTAAATAAGTGCAAAAATATCTTCCATCTAGGATGACTTCCAAATCTATATAGAGCTTTTCAAATTGTTACTTTTTGAAATTATAGGTAAATGATTTAAATGGGCTCTGTAATGTTTTACAGATAATAATAATTCGATTATTTTGTACTTTCAAAATGATATTTGCCATACTATAGATTTACACATGAATTTAAGATGTTTCCAAATTTCAGAGTGGCAAGGAGTAAAATTAGAAAAGTGAGGAAGCTAATTTGGTGGAAATAGAAATAAATAATTGAGGCCACTTGAAACTGAGAGTTCATCATGCTATGCCATGATTATACACAAAATATTATTCTATATATTAATATACATTTTTTCATGGGTTCATTCATGTATCATTCATTCAGCAAGTATCACATCAAGCTTGGGTACATGCTCTAGACATGGAACAAGGAGGGCAAGAAAGGCAGAGCCTGGCTTAGGGCTTATGGGTCACATGGGTACAATGAAAGCGCAGTGAAGACACATCAAAGCTTGGGTTTGATGATGAGTGTCATAGGTAAAAAGACAAAAAGAAACTCATAAAAATAGAGATCCAGTAGTAAAGGTTACCATGTGCTCTCAAAAATTTAAGGATAATTTGCATGAAAATACTTGTCAAAAATATTTATCAGAATTTGTGGATGCATATCAAACTGCACAATAAATTACTTTCTACTACTTTTAGCAATTTTTACCACTTTGCTCTGTTACTTTCTCTCCTTCATTTCTTCCCATCATCTCTCCCTCCAACTCTCTTTTTGTTTCTATATTTTTTCCTTCCTTCATTTCTTTTTGGGTCTCTTTTCTTTTTTTCTCAAATAACACTTGAGTTTTATTGCATCTTACATCTTGAGGTTAGTTGAATGCTATGTGGCTTAGATGACTTATTTTATTACATACATATTTTTTAACTTAAATGGAATGATATACTTCTTATTTTGAATCTTACCTTATATATACCAGATAATCTAATCTTCCCCTTAAGCACATACCCAAAGCGACATATATTGTGCTTAATGTAGTAAGAAACAAAGCTAATGTGACAGGGCTCTTCCAGACAGGGGCAGACTGGAGAGGAGTGGAAACATGCGGGCACCTGCAGCACCACCCCAGTGCTCCCCCCACTCCAGCCTCCTGGTTGCCCCTGTACCTGGATCCACACAGCAAAGACACAGGAGGTCATAAAGGCCATTGCCCTGAGCTCCAGAAGATAGAGCAGAAGTAAACAACAGAGAAAGGGCCTCTCTCAGGCTCCTTGATAAAAATTGAAGCCCACTGAAAAAGGGTAGAAAATCTCTGCAATAAAGGCACACCAGACCACCATACTTGGTAAGGTGGAGGGATCATCACCTCCCATCAGAATCTAGACTATCTTCAGGGGAAGGGCAGCTGGACCCTACAGTAGAGCTTTGCAGAGTTTAACCCTGCAGGAGGTCAGAGAGCTCAATTTGGGCCTTGCAGCCAGAAATCAGCCTAAATATCAAGGGTCTGCTGTTGGCTTGCTGAGACTAATTGACTTATACCTGCACACTGCTGTCCACATTGTCTATTGTGAAAAAGAGACATAACCTGAAGGAGGTCCTTCATTTTTATTTTTTATTTTTCATTTTCAAAATTATTTTTTCTCTCATTTCTAATTTTTAATTTTATTTATTTTTTCTACTGTTTTCAAATTTTTTTTCTTCTGTTTCTTTTTTCTTTTCTTTCTCTCTTTCTCTCCTGCTCTCACTCTCTCGCTCTCCCACATTGTTCTTCAACTCTGTTTTTGTTCCTGTTCCTGCCCTAATTCAGATTTCTTATTTCTTTTTCTTTTCTTCTTGCTTTTTACTTCTCTTGATTGTCATTAGTTTGAAAGGAAAGTGAATACTGTTTCTAGCTTCCCTATTGCTGATAGGTTGTTCTCTTCTTATTTTTGTTCTTCCATTCTGTCTTTTCCTCTTGTCTTCAACAGTTCCCTAGAGTTTGTGTGATCTTCCTGTGTCCTCTGGCCTCACTTCTTTCCTTTTTCTTCTACCTATCTATCCCTCTATCCCCAACTCCTTCTAAGTCCTCACCCTGAAGGGTAAAGTTGCTATATTGAAGAGTTTATTCACTATAAACATATTTTGGGCTGGTCCTCAATTTTGATTTAATTCACAAGGTTAAAAGTGATAGATTAATAACTACCACAAATTGTTATTTTCTAAGCTGTACTTTATATTATTGTTATTGTTGATTGTATCACTTGGGCTAAGGTGTTATGATTGATCTAATTAGTAAGGCTTCTGGTATAATGAAAATGAGATTGTCCCAGAGTCATTAGAGTCTAAAAACCTGAAGAGCAACTACATTGGGAAGACACCTCTGAGAAGCAATCATTCCATAAGGATTCTAAATACAAGCAACAAAGATACCTACAATAACCAATATTGAAATACCAACCCATGAATTAAATCAAGGACAGTACCCATAACAAAAAAGAAAAGAGAAGACATTTTAGCAAGGGTCAATCACAGACTTCCAGCTCACCAAAGGCAAACTTTGGGGGAAATGAGGTGGAAAATTCTGATAATCAACCACCTGGACACCCTGAACTGATAGTACAGAAAGTAACAAAAAAGATGAATGAGGTTCTAGAAAAATTAAAAACAGAAATAATTCCCCAGATAACTTCAGAGATGGTGAACAGAATGAGAGACATGATTAGAGACTCTAGAACAGAAACAGATTAAAAAAATAGATGAGTTCAGGACCATGATGGAAGCCATGAATGCCCAGCATAGGAAAGAAATAGAAATCATGAACACCCAACATGGGAAAGAAATGGAATCTATGAAACAGATTCAAAGAGATATCTATGAGATTAAAAACTCTATTGAAAGTATACACAGCAGACTGAGCCAATATGAAGACAGTGTATCAGATATAGAAGACAAGATGGTGGTCAGTGACCATGAAAAGAGAGATCTCCTAAAACTAGTAAGGTACCATGTGAAATCAATCCAACAGCTCCTAGATGATGCAAAAAAAATAATATAAGACTGATAGGAGTTCACAAAAAAGCAGTAGAAAGTACAAATGACATAAAAAATACTTTTCACAGAATTAATGACAGAAAACTTCCCAAATAGAGCAAAAGAATTTGACATACAGACAAGTGAGGCATATAGGACACCAACTAGCCATGATAAAAAAAAAACAAAAACTACACCTAGACATGTAATAATCAAGATCCCAGAAACCCAACAGAAGAACAAAATACTTCAAGCAGTTAGAGAAAAGAAACAAATCACATCAAAAGGAAAGCCCATAAGAATCACAGCAGACTTTTCAACACAAACCCACAAATCAAGGAGAGCCTGGTGTAAGGTATGTCAAGTCCTAAAAGAAAATAACCTTCAACCTAGACTGATGTATCCTCCAAAACTGTCTTTCAAAATTGATGGGGAAATAAGATACTTCCATGACAAAGAACACCTGAGAGACTTCATGAATACCAGAGCAGCACTCCAAACAATTCTAAAAAATATCCTAGAAAAAGACAATGAATGTCACAACTCCATGAGGCCCAACAGAGCAAATCCAATGGCAAGGCAAGAAATTAAAAGGAGAGGGGGAAAAATTAAAAAAACAGCCAACAACAGGGAAATAACATGACAATGACAAGTCAACACATATCAGTTATAACCATCAATGTTAATGGCTTCAACTCACCAATCAAAAGAAACAGACTGGCAGAATGGATTAAGAAGCAAAATCCAACAATATGCTGCATACAGGAAATACACCTAGTTCAAAAAGAAACGCATAGACTGAAAGTAAAAGGATGGAAAACAGTTTTCCACTTGAAAAGAACCTGGAAAAAAAGCAGGGGTAGCTATCTTATTTACAGACAAAGTAAATTTCAAACCAAAACTAATTAAGAGAGACAAAGACAGTCACTACATTCTTGTAAAGGGAAGAATCTAAGAGGAAGAGATGACAATCATAAATATATATGCACCAAATACTAATGCCCCCAACTATACAAAAAAATATTAAGGGACATGAAAAACCAAATAAGCACTAATGCAATTGTAGTAGGGTCCTCAATACCACACTGTCACAAACAGATCATCTAGACAAAATATCAACAAGAAAATAATAGAACTGAACCAAGCTTTTGAACAAATGGACTTAATAGAGGTCTACAGACTGTGCCACACCACAAAATCAGAATGTACATTCTTTTCAGCTGCACAAGGGTCATTCTCCAAAATAGACCACATACTAGTTCATAGGACACATTTAAGTAAATGCAAAGAAATTGAAATTATCCCCTGTATATTGTTGGACCATAGTGCAATTAAACTGGAGATAAATAGCATAAGAAACCACTAGAACTTCAAAAACACATAGAAATTGAATAACACTCTCCTGAACAGCCAATAGGTCACAGAAGAAATTAAAGAATAAATTAGACAGTTTTAGAAATTAAATGATAATGCCAGTACACCATACGGGAATCTATGGGACACAATGAAAGCAGTTCTATGAGGGAAATTCATAGCAGTGAACGCCCATACTAGGAAAACAGGGTGAGCTCAAATAAACAACCTAATGCTGAATCTTAAACTCCTAGAAAAAGAAGAGCAAGACAAACACAAAGCTCTTACAAGGGAGGAAATTATAAAGATCAGAGCAGAAATCAATGCAATGGAGACTAAGAGAATGATACAAAAAAAATCAATGAATCAAAGAGTTGTTTTTTCAAAAGAATAAATAAAATTAATAAACCTTTAGCCAACATTATCAAAAAAGGAAAGAAAATGCTCAAATCCATGCAATTAGGAATGAAAAGGGTGAAATTTCAACAGACCCAGCAGAAATTCAGAAGATCATCAATACCTACTTCAAGAACTTATACACCAATAAGATGGAAAACACAGAAGAAACGGACAGATTCCTAGATATGTCTGAATTACCAAAGTTGAATGAAGAAGATATAAAAATCCTAAACACGCCAATTACAATCAGTGAAATTGAAAGCATAATTAAAAATTTACCAACCAAGAAAAGTCTGAGTCCTGATGGCTTCACTGCTGAATTTTACAAGACATTTAGAGTAGAACTATTGCCACTACTCTTTAAAATTTTCAAAGAAATTAAAAGGGAAGCAATACTCTCAAGTTCATGCCTGGAAGCAAGTGTTACTTTGATTCCAAAACCAGGGAAAGACCCAACCCAAAAAGAGAACTACAGGCCAAACTCCCTAATGAACATAGATGCAAAAATCCTCAATAAGATACTGGCAAACAGAATACAGAGGGTCATCAAGAAGATCATAAACCCTGACCAAGTTGGATTTATCCCAAGGATGCAAAGATGGTCCAACATACATAAATCAATAAATGTAATACACTATATTAACAGAGTCAAGGGCAAAAACCATATGGTCATCTCAATAGATACAGAAAAAGACATTTGATAAAATTCAACACCCATTCATGATAAAAACGCTGCAGAAAATTGGAATAGAGGGTCTTTCTCTCAAATTGATAAAGGTTGTCTATGAAAAACCAACAGCCAACATCATACTAAATGGTCAAAAACTGAAAACCTTCACACAAAAATCAGGAACAAGACAAGGATGTCCACTATCACCACTGCTGTTCAATATAGTTTTGGAAACATTAACCACAGCAATTAGACAAGAGAAAGAAATGAAAGGAATAAAGATAGGAAAGGAAGAGGTTAAACTGTCATTATTTGCTGATGCTATGACACTCTACATAGAAGACCCAAAAAACTCTCCCAAAAGACTCTAGACTTAATTGACAGATACAGTAGACTAGCTGGATACAAGGTAAACACTCAACAATCAAGAGCCTTCTTGTACATGAGTAATAGACTCACTGAGAGATAAATTAGGGAAATAATTCCTTTCACAATAGCATCCAAAAAAATGAAATATCTAGGAATCAATCTAATGAAGGAAGCAAAAGACCTGTACATTGAGAACTACAACACTTGAAAAAAAGAGATCAAAAAGGATATAAAAAAATGGAAAGACATCCCTTTTTCTTGGGTAGGAAGAACTAGTATAATGAAAATGGCCATACTTCCAAAATGGCTGTATAGGTTCAATGCAATCCCCATTGAAATCTCAACAGTATATTTCACAGAGCTAGAGAAAACAATCCAAAAATTCATTTGGCACCAGAAGAGACCTAGAATAGGAAAAGCAATTCTAGTTAACAGAGACAAGGCAGGAGGTATCACAATCTCCAACTTGCAACTATATTACAAAGCCACTGTGATAAAAACAGCATGGTACTGGCAAAGAAACAGACCCAAGGATCAGTGGAGTAGACTAGAAGATACAAAAAGATACAACTCCAAACATACTCAGCTACTTCGTCTTTGACAAAGGAGCCAACCATCCTCACTGGAGGAAAGATAGGCTCTTAAATAAATGGTGTTGGAAAACCTGGATTCCAACTTGCCAAAGATTAAAACTAGACCCATATCTGTCACCATGCACTAAACTAAAATCAAAGTGGATTAAAGATCTAAATATTAAAACAGAAACATGAAACTTGCTGGAGGATAAGTTAGGTAGAACTCTTGAAGACATTGGCATAGGAAAAAACTTTATGAGCAAATCCTCAGTACCACGGGAACTAGCACAAAGAATCAACAACTGGGATCTCATCTTATTAAAAAGCTTCTGCACTGCAAGAGAAACCACTGCAAGAGACAACCTACAATGTGGGAAAAAGTTTTTACAGGCTGTTCCTCAGACAAAGGTCTACTATCTAGAATACATAAAGAACTAAAAAAAAAATCAGACCCCCTCAAGTATAAAAACCCAATTCAAAAATGGGCATCTGAAATGAACAGACATTTCTCAAAGAAGTAAAAGCAGCAAATAAATGTATGAAAAAATGTTCAGCATCACTGGTCCTTCAAGAGATGCAGATGAAAACAATGCTGAGATTCCACCTCAACCCAGAAAGAATGGCTGCTATCAAGAAATCAACCAATAGCAAATGCTAGCAGGGTTGTGGGGAGAAAGAACCCTTCTTCATTGTTGGTGGGAGTGCAAACTGTTGCAGCCACCATGGAAATCAATATGGAGATACCTCAAAGAACTAGGATTGGAAGTCCCATTTGACCCAGCTATTTCTCTTCTGGGTATCTTCCCAAAGGAATTAAAAGAATCATACCACAGTTATATGTGCTCACCCATGTTTACAGTGGTACAGTTTGTAATAGCTAAAATGTTGAAACAGCCCAATTGCCCATTGACTGGAGACTGGATAAAGAAGGTGTGTGTGTGTGTGTGTGTTTAAAAAATAAAATGGAGTAGTACTCAGCCATAAAGAATGAGAAACTAGAGTCATTTATGCCTAAGTTGATGCACACTGAGGCCATACTCTTAAGTGAAATAAATAGGACACACATTTGTAAATATCAAATAGTTTCTCTGGTGTGAAAAACTGAAAGTGTAAATAAGGATCAAAATGTACAATTGATATTGTGAAATAGGAAGAAAAGATCTAAAAGAGTAGGCGAAGTGGGAGGGGTAGGGGAAAGAAAAGAAGTGAAAAGAAATTACAAGAAAAGGAAAAATTGGAAACAAAGTCTTTGTAAATAGGGAATGGTGGAGGGGGTGAAGGAAGGGCAGGGGAATGGTGCAAAAATAAGAACCAAGATACTTCATGTAAAGGTACAAGATCCCAATGATGAATGTAACTCTACTGTATATTTAAATGTAGCAATAAAGCTAAAAAAAAAAAAGCTAATGTGACAACCTTGCCTGAGTTGTACAGCCAAGTCGTGATGAACCAAATTAGATTGTGTTATCATACATCTCAGAGGCATTAAAACTACTCAACCTGGCTCTGCACAGTTCATAGTTCAAAGTTAGCATGAGGTAATGTAATCTTTTCCTGATGGTTCATTTCTAGTTATGTGATAGAATGTGGATCTGAGCTTTGTATTAATCAGGACTTTTTATACTAAATGATTATACGTTTTAACCTCTGCTTTTGTTCCACAAGGTACAGTTGACTTAAAATAATTGTTTATTATATTTTTATAAATGCAAATAATTTTGCAGGAAAGAATTTCAGGTTGGTTAAAAAAATCAGAATAATTTTATTCAATAATTGATTTCAAAAGCTTGCATAAATAAGACACAGATTCTGAGTCATATCCAGTTCCTAGACAATTTTCTGAACCAAAACAGGGTCATGATCAAAGAATTTAATTTTGAAAGCACGCAGATACTCCTCATGATTATCAGTGGAAACAATTATATTTTATGTCACTTTATTCAGAACTAATATTTCCTATAATAATTTATATTTAATTCTATAATATATATTCTAATAATTATTCTTTTAGAAACACCAATTAAAAATATGTATAGATATGGTATCCATTTGAGGCACTGGAATAGTAATGTAAACTTTTATATGTTTGTGATATGAATATTTTTAAACAAAAAGCCTTGATAGTTTTCATCTTATTCTTCCAGTGATCATTCAAATGGATAATATTATTTTTAAGAGTTAAACTTATTTCAAAATAATATTAAAGTCTCAAACTGTTTAACTTTGGAAACCAGTGTCATATGCTGCAGACAATCATAGATGTGACATTAGAACGTGCAAGGCTAACAATGCTCTTTGGCTAACAAGACCTGTTGGGATCGAATTATCTTCTGCCTAAATATAATCCTCATTTTCTATTATGTGAAGGAAGTTATTAAGACAAAATGTCACAGCTTGCTTCCTTTCTTTCCAGCCATCAAGATTTCATCTGAAATTCCTAGACCAGAACCAACACTACTATGACTTAATGTGATTTCCTCAGAATATTCCTCAAGAATTAACTGTTTCCAGATTGGCTTTGCAAGCTTTTACTAGTGTTTGGTGCTTCTGTAACATAGCATAGTATACATGTGTTTTTCTATAAACTTAGAGCATTCCGGAAGATAGGCACTTGAAAATGTCCCTTCATAATTAAAGGGTTTTCTGTTGACCTGAAACAATTAACAAAGAACTCCTTAAATGCCAAATTTACTACTAAGAGAAATATGCTTAAAGAAAAGCATTGCTTAGGTTGAGGTATAGCTCAGTGGTAGCACACTTGTTTAGCATTCAGTCCCTGTTCCCAGCAATGTAGACAAATAAGCAAATAATAATAATAATAATAATGATGATGATGATGATGATGACGATGATGATGATGTTACCAGACGATTAATACTCATATATTCCTTATGACTTTTTAGCTCAAATTTTGCCTTAATGGGGGCAAATAAAATAATAAACACAAATTGTCTTCATGCTTTTATAAAACTTTTCACCAAAAGTAATTAATTCCTTGGCCTTGATGAAGGCAGCTGAATGGATAACTCTGATGAGAAGTTAATTGTGCTCCCTGCAAAGATATATTGAAATGCTAACTCTCAGAATGTATGTAGAGGAATACTGAATAAACCTCAGAATATAACTTTATTGGGAAACAGATATCGCTGGTAAGACAAGGGCACAGTAGAGAGGGCAGGCCCCTCATTCAATCTGAATGTTGTCCTTGTAAGGGGAGAAAAGACATGTAAACGCACATAGATGAAGGGAGAAAGCTCCATGGGGATGGGCAGAACAGAGATTAAATGACAGTAACTGCAGTCCAAGTAACTTTAGGGATTGATGCAAACCATTAGAACCCAGGAAGAGGGAATTTTCAAAGACATCGTGATTTTTGTTTAGAAGGGGCCTGGCTGTGCTATTCAGGCTGGCCTTGAAATCACTGTGTATCCCAGGATGGCCTCGAACTCACAGAGTTTCTTGAACTCCCTGAGTTCTGGGATTACAGGTGTTCATCACCATGACTGGCATCATGAGCTTTCTGACACCTCTACTCTGGATTTGTATCCACAACTGTGAGACAAATCACTGTTGTTTTTAAGTCATTCAATTTGTATTACTTTGTTTCAGAAGACCTAAGAAAGAAATATATCTCCAAAGAACTTCCAACTTAAATATATTATGAATTTGGGGACATGGGGGAATGCCCTATGGGTTCAACCCTAAGTCTTCTCACTGAGTACATCTCTAGCCCGTTTTTAATTGTTTTACTTCTGAGGCAGGGTCTTGCTAAGTAGCTAAATTGCTCAGGCTGGCCTCAAATTTTGAGTCTTCCTGCCTCTGCTTTGAGAGAGTTGGGATTACAGGCCTGGCCACCATGCCAGACTTTCCACGACTTTTCTAAAAAACATGTTTTTATTGTTGCACAATTATTCCGGAGGATGTACTTCAGAGCTATGCAAGTGCAATATATCCATTCCTTACTTTCTTCATAGATGGGGACTGTTATTTACAACACAGCAACACTAAGATATATTGATGAAAATCTTGTAACTCACTGGTCTATGTTGGGAACAGCATGTATACAGATGGTTGTATGACACTCAAAAAAAGAACATATAAATAATAAGTCAAACAGAAAATATGAATTTTAGCTTGGACATAGAAATGTGAATACAAAACCAGTTGTATTCTGTATCATGTTATGAGTTTCAAATGTTTAACTTCTAATAGAAACTATTTGCAGAAAATTTAAAATGTGACAGAAAAATATTGTCATAAAATCTGCCATGTGAAAAGATGCATCATAGGTATTACAGAAAGTATTAAGAAACTATAAAACTGCAAGCTACATTTCACTCTCTCAGCTTTTTAAAAAGTTTAAATTATTCTCAAAAATTTTCATTAACTGAATATTTTAAAACAGAATTTTTAGTGGATATAATACACAGCACCTCTCTTTGAGCTGTTGCAGAAAAGGAGACTAAAATACACCACAAATGGGGTAGTTTTTGAATAAGTGCTCTGTATTGTGACTGACTTTGGAGGAGAGAAAATAAATTGAGTCATAATAAATCATCCATCTAGGTTGGGCTTGCCATTGAATGGATCATGGAACTTGCAAACCTTTTCTTTCTCTTTTCTCCTGTAAGCTTTAAGGACCGAAAAGGTGATCATCAGTAGTAAAACCCACTCTCCTACCTACAAATATGTTATCGATTCATAGTTGCTCACCAAGTTTTGAAGATGAAGAATCATTGAGATGAAGGTGCTTTTACTGGTCTGAGTACCTATGCAGTGACAATTATGTGTGTGAAAGGGTATTGACAGAGAGCTCTGGGGGCTCTGAGGAAATACAACAGTCAGGGTGAAAAAACCATTTTTCATTTAATAAACACTTTTGAAAGGCTGGTCGCTTCACACCATATTTATAGGCTCAGCTCAGGTATTTCCATTTTCTGCTAGTTCTGCTTCTATAAAACTTCCTTAATCAGATAGAATTGGATATGAGATGCTGATGTCATAAATCTCACAAGGGGGTCAGTTAAATGAGCCTCTTTTCAGGGACATCTATGATATGTTTTATAGATATTTTAATGAGAGACACTAGAAGGCCTAATATGTTTTTCAAAATTATGGGCAAAATATGTTCTGTAGCTGAACAAAACTGAGAGTCAGTGGTCATATTTTGTAATGATTCAAAATGATTAAAAGCAAAGTATTTTAATTCTCCTTAACCACCTTACTCAGTGTTATCGATTGAGTATTATTTTCAATTCCTTGCTCTCCTGCCACTTCATTTATGTAGTTTTTTATCCACAGGAACCACTTCCATATAATTCCTCACAGGGGATTGAAAAGTATTTTGTAAGAATTAGAAGTACTGCTGGTTTAAAGAGAATCTGAAATCAGTGTTGATCTTCCTACTAGCTTCATTCACTCTTAAATGTAATTTCTCTGGCTTTTGTCAAGAAAGTATAGAAATACTATAAAGGTTTTGGGATGTTTTCTTCTTTTATTAGAAAAAAAACAGTTTTCTAACATATTGCCTCAGGATCAGTCTTTTTATGTGACATAATCTCTCTGTTCTAATAGACATTATTCTAGGAGTGAAATCACTACACAGAAATTTCTTCTTGATTCAATTGTACACTATCAGCTAATTTTAGGTTAAATCAGTGAACATTGTAGCATGTGGATTTAGTGTCAGAAAATAATGCTTTCCCAGAAGAGGGAACGTAGGCATGTCAGTCAGCCCCTTTGGTTCTCTTTATTCTATCTTATAAAATACACAATGGGGATAATGTCTTCTTGATTGGAGTCATAGAAAGGAGATTTTATATATACATATATATTATATACATACATATATAAAAGAGAGAGACTATATATATAATATATATATATAGCTCATAGTTTAAAATGTTAAATTTTGTGCAGTTAAAACATACACACAATACTGCTACTTGTATTTTATTGTTAATTCACAGAATGAATATTATGAATTATTGCTCATCCACTTTACTACTTTTATGAATTCACAGTAACAATATTTACTAAAGTAAAACAGAAAAAATGTATAGGAACTTAATTATTTTATCTCTAGTACATGTGGTAAAAGAACAATATTTTGATCTGTGTTTAAGTTACTTTTTCTAGAAAATAAAGAAGATACTTACCTTTGTACTTCACCACTGCCATAAAGCAGGAATTTCTAGTGCTTGTCACACAGTTCACATGACAATTCATTACATGAATACCTTCAACACAAGCATGAAATCTTTAAATGTATTTTTGTGCATCAACAGATCCAAATATTTAAAATGATCATATGCAAATGACTATGTCCCTATCAGAAATAAACTATGGTCCTGGAATCAAAAAGATGCCATTGTTTATATTTTTACTTAGGGTATACATTTTATGCAGATATTAATTGTTCAGACTCTGAATAAGTCATTACTTATATTTCCCAATGCAGAAATTTTGCAAGGTTTTTATTCGTAATGATTACAGATAATTTGCTCCCAAACATTTTTAATTTGTTTACATCATCCTGTCAAGATATCTATCTTTACAAATAGTTTTCAAAAATACCCTGGAGAGCAATATTGTCCATTGTCACAATTAGATACATCTAAATAAATTTTCAGAAATGCTTAAATGATTTCAACAAAGGTGAGCTGTTGTGCCAATTAATATTGACTGACAACTTGAGTAGATTAAATGATTCCTGGGGATGAGATTGGATCATGGGGTGTTATATTCATCAGTGGGTGAATTCACTCAAGTTCACAGGTGAATATGCTGTTTGGAGGTGGGGCCCATTTGGAGAAGGCAGTTAACTGAGGATGTGCCTTGGTAGGATGTATCTCTTGCTAGCAAGCTTCCCCTGACCTCTCCTTCCTTAACACCACAGAGTAAGCAACTTTTCTACAAAATCCACTTCTGCAATGATGTTCTGTCTTACTTCAGGCCCACAGCAATGGAACCAGCCTACCATGGACTGATACCTCTGAAATTGTGAGCAAACAAGCCATTTCCTTTTTTAAGTTATTTATGTCAGGCATTTCCTTGTCAGCAACAGAAAACTGACCAACCTAGAGAACAGGGAACTTTCTGGGTCAATTTTTTGAATTGTATTTTTTTCGTATTTTAAATATACAGTAGGAACATTTGTTTTAACACTTCTGAAAGATATTTCTCCATGCATGATGATTTGATATAAAAATCAAACCCATTATACTTTTTTCATTAGTCTTTCTACATCAAGGGCAATCAGAAATTTGTACAACATGAATACTTGCTTCTGAAACAAAAAATTACAAATTAAAAGATAACAAAAATATGCAAATCAACTGGACCCTAAATGAATTTCTTTGCCCTTTCCCCCAATCTCTTCCCTAGAGCTTCATTCTTCTGCCTCATTCTGCTCCTTTTCCTTTCTTTGCTTGGCCATGAACTTCTCTGTATTTTGTTTATGACATGTACTCTTGCAGTGATTTGTCATTGGTTTTTCACATGAGTGAAATAAATTTTATTTTCATTCAAAGGCTACATAATGCTAATTGGAAGGGTGACAATCATGAAACACTTAGGAAAAATATAGTCGTATGTACGGCTTTTTAAATTGGTGGTATGTTGCTTTCTGAAGCTGGTGATTTTTCTTTAAGATTCTAGTGTTAGAAAATAAAATAGGCACAGAATCCAATTACACTTTTGCCTCTATTTTCACACTTAAAAATGGTGAAAAGCATTTGATTAATGTTAGGCCACAGGGAGATTTCTACAACCACATCTTTCACCATTAATTTTGTAAGAGAATATTACCCTAAAAGTCCGGAAATATATAGTGTCCGTGTCCATTTAGGAAATTTCCCATAACCTTAAATCTTTGCTGGTTTCAGGTAGGTCAGAATTTCTTGTTTGTGTTCTTGGCAGACAGTGGATTTTAGTCTTTTTTAGATGTGACTTGTTCATAAGACACTTCTATTCAGATGCTATATTTGTCTCCTTCGTTGCACAGAAGTGTTTAGTAATTGATTTTCCTCTTGGATGCTTGACAAGACTTTATTATAGCTATGAAGAATCGTTTTCATGGGTGGCAGTAAATTATTTAGGGAAGCTGTAGCACAGGTGGAGATTTGGTTCTGTACAGCTCCTGTCTGGTCACACCATTCCCCTCACCTGGTTTGAAGTGAAGGCTGCCCAGCTTTCCTTTGGGAGTGCTTCGAGTGTCTGAGACGTCTGGCTCGAGAATCAGGAGAGGAAGAAAGAGTACAATATTATAAAGGACTGGGATGGTGTATATGTTAGTCAGGAGTTTTCTTGATTATAAAATGCCCACTAGTTTGGACAAAGGGATCAATGGTCTTGGAAAATGAGACAAGGAGTCAAAAGCAAATGTCTAGGGAAATTTTGCAAACACAGAATCCATTTTTTAAGCTGCTCATTTGTTTCTCCTTGAAAGATTTACATATATATAATTATAAGTTATGCAAAAGAGGTTAAGAGCTTCCTCATTTAACTTCTCATCATTTTCCTTCTGCTTTTTATGGATCAGTTTGGCAAAAAATAGGAGACATTTTTGAGATAATTTAATAAAGGAGTATTTAGAGAGGAGTTACTGGAACTAAAGTGAATATTGAAGCCCCCAGGAAACAATAGTAAGACTTCATTAGTCATAGGATTTTTAATCATAAGACGACAATCACAGCTGGAAATGAGCTAATCCAAAAAACTGGGCACAGAGAAAATATATTCTGCACGTATCTTCTCAGGACTGTATCTCATGAGGCAAATCACAAAAACAACCATGAAGAATCTCAGTGAGGTTAATTGGAGTCTGGGCCTAGATCAGGGCAGGGATGTGTGGAAAGTGGAACAGAAGGAAATGGGATGGGTTGAAAGTACTGTGGCAAAAACAGATGAGGAATTTTGACTAGGGAGCCTGTACCTATCTGTCTTGTTGACCATTTTGTTCCGCATCTCACCAGCCCAGACCAGTGATTTAATGTGGGTTCCAGTAGGTTTTACCAAATAAATTTTCTTCATCACAAAGTTTTACTTCCTTTTGGTGAATAGAGAAATCCAAGGTGAACAAAGAATCACTTTTCTGTATTGATAATTTAAAAACAGCTTTCTTATCCCTATTTTTTAAAATTAAAGTGAAAAGTTAGAATCCCTGGGTACATTAATTTCATTTAAGAATTATTTTTGCATTTTTTTAATTCTCTGGGGTTTAGTAGCCCCTGTATTTCTTAAATATAATACAGGAAAGAGAAAGAAAGATTTGGTTAAGTGAATTCCCTGTGAATTATTGAAGAATTTAGTAATTCCTGGAGTACATTTGTAGTCTATTTAACTATGTAGATATTTAGAAACTCTAAATCATTGATTTATACTGTATAATGTTCTGGAAGACTTGACAAAATCTGGTATGTTGAATATTTCCCTCAACCCAGTTGCTCCACCCCAAAATGTTCATTTGGTTCTTCAAATCTGACATGTCATTTTTACAATTTTGACATTTCCTATTAACTTTTCTCTTAGATTATGTTATTGTGAAACAATAGTAAAAATACATTACTCTAGTATATGAATATTTTAATAGTATGCTAGTAACATATTACAATATATTAAATTGTGTGGTGAATTTATTCATGAAATTTTGGAAAATAACTGACTTTCCTCACCTTGAAGAATACCAAGAAATCCTAAAAACACACTGGAAAAAGTGACCTTTGTAATTAGTAGGAAATATTGTGAATGTTCCATAACTTAAAATTAAAATTTCTCTTATTGTCAAGTGTAAAAGTTTAGGGAAAGAAAATCAAATAGCAGTTATATAACTTAAACCATAAGAAACACAGAGAAGTAAAGTGTTTTACTTCCTTTTTTAATGTAACAGGATTAGTTTGAACATTATGGGAATCTTCTTGAGTGACATAAAATATGGAGTGTACATCTTTTCTAAGCCTTGCTAAATTAAAATAATCCATTTAAAATGTAGATCATCATCCAGTATTTTATCCTTTGCATTTACCTTAAGGACAATATTTTTTTCTGCTATCTCTTTCTCTAGAACATCTTCATTTATTATTTTTTTGGTCACAGCCATTTCCCTTGTTTACCATAATTATATCCCTATGTTTATATATCTTTAGTCTTCCAATTGGTAGCAATGGTATTTTGATAGTCAGCTATTTCTTCCCCACATCGATTTTTTAATTTTTTTTTTTTTTTTTTGGTACTGGGGATAGAACTCAGGTCCGTGCACTTGTGAGGCAGGTGGCAGAACCACTGAGCTTTCTTTGAACCCCCTACACTCATTTTTAATGTGAATTTCACTTCTAACATTATCATGTTTCATTTATTTCCTTCAGTTTCATCTGTGATGCCCAATTCCATCTTTAACCTATGTGTCAATCAAAAGATTAGTAAAGGAAATGTGTGTATATACATAATGGAATACTAGTTAGCCTTAAAAAAGGAGAAATGATGTTATCTGTGACAATGTGGATGGAATTTAAGGACATTATGTAATGAAATAACATAAACAAATGAAAAATATTGCATTTTCTTATTTTATATGGTATCTAAAACAACTGAAGTCATAGAAGAAAAGACATTGAAAGTAATGATGTAAATGGTCATTGATCAGAATATGCATCTGTTGTTTACAGTAACTTGTGGATTAAATAGCAGCAAGGAAATTTATACTTTTGCAATTACAAGTACTATAATGTGGAAATTGAAATTTGACCTATGTTGTTGGGGAATTTCTTTTACTTAATTAAATCATGATAATTGAAATTTATGCATATTGGAACTGTGCAAAGCAAGAATTGTCATTATTAAAAGCTCCTTTATTATTCTGCCATCTGGCAAAACTAATGTTAAATTTTGTTGATTAAAAGTACTTTCAATACTACTGATGGTCAAACTTTTCATGCAGTCATAATCATTCAACTTATACACGTTTGAATTATTTCCTTTTAAAAATATTAATATATCATAGGTTTTAAATTTCTTAATGATACTGATTTCAAAAGTCAGTGAAGAAAATCAATTATTTTAGATTATATTTATGAGGAAAGGAAGAGAGAACATTAAAGAAAAAAGGAATTTAAAAAAAGACAACTGAGGAGAAAAAATGAAAAATTTGCAATGAGTTTAACCTTGTCTTTCTCCCCTTCTAGTCTGCCTATAAAGGAGATTTTCATATATGATATTAAATTTTAACCAAGTGATGATCCTAGTAAATTTGAGTCACATGGTACTCTTGATATATAATGGCTTGGTTTCATCTTTATACCCTTAGGAAGAAGACCTGGAAGAAAGAGAAAAGGACAAAACATTGAAGCCCCCTCCCACTCTATGAAAACAAGAACATTCCTCCACTTTGCACTTCGCACCTTTAACCTCCTTGGCTTCACTACCAAATCACTAGTTGAACAAGAGTGCCATTGTGCCTTTGAAACAAGAAACCATCAATCTTTATCTATGGTGTTATTTCCACACTACTTCTTATCCTTTCATTGATTAGAGGATGCCATCATGCAGAAACTTTAGGATGTACAAGTGGATGACAAATTTTTCTATGAAAGTTCATGACCTTCAACATGGCTGGGTATAGAAATTTTAGCCACATACATTCTTTTATAAGCATTTGTAGACATTTCCTCTTATTTTCTGGCACACTTTTGGTAAGCCTTAATTTTTTCTTTGTAAGTAAATTACATTTTCTATCTTAGTTTAAAAAGCAATTTTCATTTACATTGAGATACAATAACTTCACCCATTTATCTTTTCAGTTATCATGTTGGCACACAGCAGCCTTTTCATTCCATAGGTTCAGACACTTAATTTTCATTATAGTTTTGAATAAAATCTGTCAATCCTATAAAATCTGTCCCAAAATGGTTATCTTGCGAGTAAATAAAGGTACACATTACAGTCATCTGTATTTTTCCGCTGCTTTTTCATCCTTGAAGTTCCTTTCCCATATAAATATTGGTGAGAATATATTTTATTCATGATTTAAAATCATTACTTGTAGTTTAAAACCCTCATCACACTTCTGGAAAAGGTCAATTCATGTCAACACTCAGTGTGATTTTTAATTCAATCCTAATTTGCAACTGTTTAAAGAAACAAATTTTTTATAATTTTGGAATATGAATTTGAAATAATTCTCTAATTTGAATATTTCCAAACTTTTCTCTCATTCATCATTGTTACATTTACTTCAATGGAGAAATCCACATTTTTACTACTGATTTTAACACAGGCAAAGATAAAAATCATAAAAACAAAGATCATCATATTACTAGTCCACACTTAATTGTTCATATTCTTTAAAAGTCTCTCTTCATATTCCTTCATGAGGAATATCATATAAAGGCTTTAGATAAAGCTAAAGTTAATATTGTGGCAAACAATGTGCCTGTTCATGTCTTCAGTCTCATCTCTTACTCTATGTGGGACTTACTGCTGCAGCTATAGAGACACAGTTATATTTCCCTTCTATGTCATAATTTCTCTCTCCATTGACATTCTATTTACTTCTCTATTTTATTCTTTTGCCTTATTCCTGTATTAATGCATTTCCCATCATCGGGACACAAATCTGACACCTACAAGTTAAAGGAGAGGTTTATTTTGATTCATAGTTTAGGAGGGTTTATAGTTCGCACTTGGTTGTCTCTGGCTCCAAGGGAGAAACAGCATGGTGGAAGGACATGGTGAGAAAAGCTGCTCAACCCATGGTAGCCAGGAAGCAGAGAGAGGAGGAAGGATCCAGGGACAAGAATGCACTCTTGCAGAGCAAACCCAGTGACGCACTTCCTCCAGCCAGCCCCCACCATCTAATAGAGCATTCAGCTATGAACTCCTCAATAGAGCACGCCACCGATGAGTATATCCTCATAATTCAATCATCTTCCAAATGTCCACCTCTGAACACATGAGACCTTGGGGAACATTTTAGATCTGAAACATAACATCCCATCCCTGGCCTCCAAATTGTTCATGTCAATTTACTGTATAAAATGCATGTAGTCCATCTCTAAGAGTTGCCAAAGTCTCAGCAGTTGTAGCATTTCTGAAAAGTCCAAATCCAAAGTGTCATCTGAGATTCCAGGCAAATTCTTAGCTGTTAGTCTGTATAAAAATCAAATAGAAAAATATTTCCAACATACAAAGGCACAGGGTAAACATTGCCATTCAAAAAGGGAGGAAAAGGGAGAAGGAAAGGAATCACATCAAAACAAGATAAAAAATAAAAACAGCAGCGCTATTGTTAAATCCTACAGTTCCATGTGTAACACTTAGAGTAGGCTGCGGTGAGAGGAGAGGTCCAAAGAGCGACAGCACCCACATCCCCAGGGCTTTGCCACTTCCAGGCTACCTGGCCACTGTCTTGGGCTGACTCTTCTCAACACCTGTGTCTTTCCTTGGCAGTTGTTCCATGTTCCTGTCACCTCCAAATTCCTGGGGGTCTCCATGCACATTTGACCCCATTTCCCTACCTCCATTTGGTCCTTTCAGGGTATACGTTTTTGGTCTCCCAAGTCTTCTTTTCCAATCCGTGTGGAAGTCTCCATCTGTGGTAGATGAGTGAGTTCAGACAATAGAGATGTGCCACACTCTATGCCAGATTCATGCCTATTTATTATAGCTGGAGGCCAAGGCGGGCTAGTGCCCAGAAAGGTTCCTCTGCAATGGGAAGCAGTTTGATTTCTCCTTTCAGTTGAGGAGGGCTCAGGGGAGAGCGAGCGGAATCTTATAGAAGCAGAATCATGCCAGGTTAGTGGGGGTTACAAGGAAGTTTCACACACACAAGGTGAGCTATAAAACATCCTGAATGTGTAGCAAGTTTACTGCCAACTAGGATGTGGGGATTTTGGGTGCATTGTTCATGTGGAAGTACTTTGTTCAAGCACAGGTACAAAATGGCATTGAGGCACAAGAGGAGTCGGGTTAGCTATCACACATGACTTCAAAAGTGTTCAACTGTGCATGTTTGTAAAATGATCATTATGTGAAGGATAGCTTTAATTCAATAATTGTCTAAAGAACATATTCAGTTAGACCTAGTTAAATCCAACCTTCAAAGTGTAAGAGCCATATACGTAAATATAGGATCATATGGTAACTAGTTCTGGAAAATATGGAAAGTTTAACCTTCAAAAGGATCTCATGAAAGGAAAAGTGACATGTTTGTTTTAGAATTTGCGGCAGTGATGTTCTCGTTGTGTCTTAATCATGCTTCATGGTCTGGTGTTAGAGCTTGTGTTTAGATGTCCCCCCAAAACCTCATGCTTTTTCAGAGGTGGCTGAATTTAGACTGTGTGATTCACTCTTGGTGTGGGGCTAGGAATGAGGAAGGCACTGGGACTAAGGGGATGAGTACTACCCACCCTAAGTAGTCTGAATAAGATAAAAGGGGCAGGGAGAGGTGGTTAATGTCCTTTGTTGCTTTTGCTACCTTCTGCTGCCATGAAGTGTTGCCCCTCTGCCACCCAGCCTTGTAGCCAGCTGATTATGGACTGAAACTTCTACAAGCAATGAGCTAAATAAACCCTTCCCCCCTTAACTTTGAGTATCAGGTATTTTGTCTCAGGAAAGAGAGAAAAGTAACTAACTCAAAAATGTGGTACCAGAGAAGTGGCTTCATTGCTGTGACATTACCCGGCTCTGTGGATCAAGAGCCTTTGGAACTGGCTTGGGGGAAGAGGAAGAGTTAGGAAAGTTCACCAATGCTGGCTGAAGAAGTGCAGCTGGAACATCTTAGGCTTGAACATCTTGTTCTGTATCGGAGATTCCGGTCAGAGCTCAGAAGACCAGAAAGCCAGAAAAGAGCAATCTTGGGAGGTTTCTGCTGGGAAGAAGGACTGCATTGGCCATTGGACTCCAGATGATGTGTGTTATTTCTGGGCAGAAAGTCTGTCTGTGTTTTGCTCATATTCTTAGGCTGAGATTAAGGCCAGTGGACTAATTAATCTGGCAGAAGAAATTTCAAGGTAGTCTAAAGTTGAGGCTGTGGCATGGTTGGGGGCTTTTCTGGAGATTTATGTTGAAAATCAAGAGCAAACTGTCCAGCAGAATGATTTAAAACATTTTGAGTTTGGCCAGAAAGGAAGCTTTAGCAAAGTTGTGGCCTGTAAAGATAGAGCAGAGGAGATCTTGACTGCTGAGAAGGAACAAGAGAATAGAAAAAATGGCCTGAAGGCATCACAGGAAGCAGCAGGACTCCATCTTTTGCAGCCTCAGAGTTGCAAAGATGAAAGAATTTGCTTTGAGAAGAGATCCCCAGAGCAATATGTTCCAGAATGGCAGTGTCCTAGAGAAGTTGTTTCAGAATGGTGGCTTAGGGAAATTGTTCATCAGGATTGGTCATAGGCAATGGACCCCTACAGCCATAAGAGAAGGAAGCCTGGCTACAGCTACAGCTGGCAGGAGACCCTGGTGTTATCCAGGTGGTGCTGGTTTTAGGCCTACGCAGAATGCAGTAGAGCAGGACCAGGAGAGAAGCCATGGGAGCTACAACCACCAGAAGTCCTGTAGAAATGGGGTCACCCAAGCCCTTTGGAGTTTACAACTTGCCACAGATTGCTAGAAGTGTAACTGTGGTATTAGTTTGCCATGCTGGATTTTGGATTTGCTTTGGTCCCATTCCTTTGTATCCTCCTGTTTGTAACTTTTGGAATGGAAATATCTATCTTGTGCCATTGGACATTGGAAGTGTTTAACTTTCTTTTCATTTGTATAGGGGCTCACAGCTAAGAGTTTGGCTTAAATCTCAGAGGAGACTTTGGACTTGACTTTTCAGCAATGCTGGAACTGTTAGGACTTTGGCAACTCTTGGAGATGGACTAAGTCCTTTTTTGCATAAAGGGATTTGCATGAGCCTTTGGGGGTGCCCAGGGAAGAATGTTATGGTTTGTGTTTAAGTTTCCCTTCAAACCCTCATGCTTTTTCAGAGGTGGTTGAATTGACAGTGTGTGATTGACTCACAGTGAGGCTAGACTCAAAGGCACTAGGAGTAGGGGTGTGAGTGCTACGCACTCTAAATAGTCTGAATAAGATAAAAGGGGCAGAAAGACACTGTTAAGGTCTCTAGTCACCTTTGCTATGTTCTGCAGCCTTCTCTATTGCCCCTCTGCCATGTGCCACTCAGCGTTGGAGCCAGCCGATTATGAACTGAAACCTCTACAAAATGTGAGCTAAATAAATCTTTCCCCTTTAACTTTGGGTGTTGGGTATTTTGTCTTAGCAATGAGAGAAAAGTAATTAAGACAGTTAGGGTACAGTTAGGGTACAGTTGCTTCAATAATTCTCTCAACTTGAGTTATTGTTAGTTGCAGAATTAATCCTTTGAAAGCAATTAGTTGAGCTGAGAATGCTCTGTGGTAGAGCACTAGTCTAGCATATACAAGAGCCTGAGTCCAATCCCCAGTGCTTCAAAACAAAACAAATCAAAATAAGAAAGAATATATTAATTATCCTTTGGTTCTGTTGACAGACCCCATATTAGGTTAATGGATTATATAATAGTATTTCTATTTTCAAAGAACCCCCAGAATGATATTCTATTTTGCAACCTTCTCTGACCAACATCTTAACACTACATGCATTACTCATGTAAGATAATTTGGAATGAATATTCCAGATAGTCTTTCTTGGGTTTTATTCCTGCTTACTTAGAATCATACTAGAAAACAAAATCCAAAACTGGGTCTGTTAGCAGCTCTTCTTTATTGCTAAAATTTAGCCATAAATAAAATCAACTCTAGTTCTATTTTAGGAAGGTTCTAGTATAAGCTAGGTACATTCTTTGGTTTGGACAATCTAGAGCTTTAGAATCTATAGCAACTGCAATGTTGGAGGGGGTACTTAATTTTTCTTCTTATGGCATGAGTCATACATATTGATTCACCTTGAATCTTTTGAAGTGCAAGGTATTATGAAAAATAAATATTGATTTTATATGAACCTAGCAAATAGAAAACCAGACTATAGACCCTAAGAGACCTAGAAAGGATGTAGCTTACATAGTAGTAGTAAGCAGAGTCTCCATATTTGATCTCAGAAAACCAGTTAAATTGTCCTTGAGTTAAGTTCCTTCAGATTGTCTGTCTGCAAAATAAAAGATGTTAGTATGCATAACCTTTCTTATATTTGAAAAATCACTTGATTTCCTTGAGGGAAGTTAATAGCTAAAGGTAAATATTTTTAGGAATGATGAATAAATGAATAAAACCACTTTAATGTCTCTTTCTATCTTCATGTAAACTAAGAAAGTTTATCAAGTTGCACCACATGATTGTGGGGAGCAAGGATCCTCTAAGGAGATATAAAAAGACTGGAAGAATTTCTAGTTTTGGCATTTACAAATTCTGTGACTTTGCATAAATGTCATTCTTTTTCCGAAATTTAGTTTCCTCAAGGGTAAAAATAAGAATAAAAATTCTTCTTGCCCTATAGAATTATAAAGATTAAAGATACATAAAAACTGTGTAAGAAAGAGTGATAATTTTGGATATCAAAATAACAAATCTGATAAAAATAGATAATATAACAATATCTAAAATTTTTTAAATCAAGACTATGAAGAGTTCAAATGCCTTAGAAAGTAACATTGAACTTACAGAAGATAAAATGTTTGACTTTATATTTACTTGAGAAAATATTTAAAATGGTGATCGATCTCATGGTCATTTTTAGTAATTCATTAAATAATTATTTCCCAAAATATAAAATGTAGACAGGGATTTGTTTATTTTGTTGCAGCTTGGTTTTCTCCTCTTCTGATTTGTTCTTTACTATATAAATAAATATAAATAAATAATTGTACTTTAGTATATATATCATATTATGTACCAAAATGATATTTCCTGAGACCATAAACCTTCATATTATGACTCCTAGATAATAGTGAAATAAGATATGAAAATATTTGCTAAATGACCAAATAATGAAATAGCGTAAGTCAAGAGATGTTTGAGATGTGTTCGTCCAACAGTAAACATAATGCATCCCTCCAACCCACTTTTTTCACTCCTAGGGTGAAGATGAAAATATTTACAATAAACATCACTACCTGTGATGGTAATAATAGGCATCTTTTTTTGTTTACTCTGTGCTGTAGATAACTTCAGCATTTTAAGTACATCTTGAGAGAAAAGGATTGAATTTTCCGTGAACCTTATTTTCTAGGTCATATTTAATGAATACTGAATTATGATCTTTTTAATATTGAACACATTTATAATTTTATTATCAATATCCGTCATAGTTTAACAATATGTAGGAAAATGGACACACTCTGAGACAACAATTTTTTTGTTTGTTTTGGTACCGGAGATCGAACTCGGGTCTTTGCGCTTGCGCAGCAGGCGGCGAAACCACTGAACTAAATCCCCGGCCCAGAGACAACAATTTTAAGTGAAATAAATCAAACACACAAGCTTAAATTTTGTGTAGTTTCTATAATGTGAGAAACCCAATGTATATTAATAATATAAAGTGCAAAATAAAAGGCAGATAATTGGGGACAGAGAGATAGATCTTTTGTGAATGAGAAAGGGACCAATAGATGGAGAGAGGGGCAGAAAAGTGAAAGGAAGGAGAAGTAAAAAAAAAGTATCCATGCTCTGTGCAAAAAATAAACCACAAGTTGAGGGACTGGACACCTCCCAGGCTCCCTATCACATCAGGTGCACAGAGTGAAGATGGTCAGATATGCGTATATATTTTTTAAAAACACTTGAAGAAATATGATGTTCCTTTGTCTTGGGAACGAGCCAGAGTGCAGATACAGAAGGAGCTACAGTTGAATCCAGGATGTTTGGGAATAAAGACTTTTCATCCTTCTGCAAGCAATTTTCCCACTGCTTGCTTCACTTGCATCACAAAGGGAAGAGAAATGCAGGGTGCTGCCTACTAGGGTGAAGTCTCAGTGCAGAGGATCTTGTGCTAGGAGCTTCTGCTGAGGAATTCCTGGCAGAGTATCTGTCCAGCAGCCTGCTGCAGGAGAAAGTGGACAACAAGAGATTTGAAGATCTACTTCAGCAGTGGTTGTCTCAAGACTTGGGAGCACTTACAGATTCAACTTCCCTTCCCTTCTACCTTCCTCAGACCCTACTTTCTCCTCCTCAGACTATTGAATCTATAGTGAAAACATCAACACCAGTAGCCCACAGAATGCAAGAACAAGGGGACAGCTGCAGCTGTCAGAAGCAACAGATCTGTCTCTGACAGAATTGTTAAAGTGCCTGGAACAGCTGATCCAGAGTTCAAGAGAAGAGGAAGCTGCCTCCGAACTCCATCTCTCTGCACTGCTGGATATGGTGTACATTTAAGCACCCTGAACTGAGGGGAGGGCTTCTCTCCAGAAGAATTTCTGCTTTTACTCAAAATTATGTTATTCTCAGATGCTTGATGCACTGTTGGAAATGTGATTATTATTCATGCTGATAAACCATTTGAATCTCTCTAAAAAAAGTCACAAATACATGTTACTAACTCACTGATTTATTGCTCTAGTAGACAGTAGATTCATTGGAAAGATATTTACTGATACTTGAAGACACTAGGTTCTTCTCTAAGAACCATGTACAGCATGTGACATGGTGTTATGCATTAGAAACATAAGCTTCTGGAAAAAAGACCAAAAGAAGGGGTATGAAAACAAAATATTGAAGAAGTATTCAGCATTTCCCTATCATCTTTCATGTCTGCCAATGCTACACAGATCATAAAACAACACATGTGATTGAATATCTTTGTATAGAGTGAAAACTTGGAGAAGTGTGCATAATTGCTCTTCCGGTGTGCAGAGGGTAATGGAGAGGAAAGTTTTGAATGACAGAGCAAAGTTTGGGAAGAAATAAGAAAGTAAATGACACCAGGACAAGCAGTGACATTGGATATCTGGGACAATATCTGATGAGGCATGATAAAAATGTAGTAAATGTTTGTGTGTGTGTGTGTGTGTGTGTGTGTATGTGTGTTCGTGTTTTAAAGAATTGTTTCAGTAAAAGATACATTGCCATTAATCCCCTCAAAGTACTCCCATTCACTTCAAACGCAAAATCTTACATGTGCGTCTTTAGTTGCACTGTTGTGGTTGCCTCCATGTCTTGAATCAAATCAAAACATTTAGCTTCTTTATGTTTTAGATCTAGAATATCCCTCAAAACTCCCATGCACTCAGAGGTGAGGCTTTTGGAAGGAGATTGGATTTCAGGGGTGCTGGACTCATTAGTGGATTCATGAATTCAGTAGCTGAATGTGTTGTTAGGAGGTGTGGTCTGGCTGGGAAAGGCAGGGCCCCTTCCCACCTGCTCCCCTAGCTCTCTGCTTCCTTGTTGTCATGATGCGAGCAGCTTTCTTTGACCTAGGTCTTTGCACTGGGCCATTTCTGCTTGGAACCAGCTGACCGTGGACTGTAAACATGAGCCAGAATAAACCTCTCCTAGCTTAAGTTGCAGATATCAGTTATTGTGTCTCAGTGAGAAGAAAGCACCTGGAAAAACTTTCATTTTCATTTTAGTTTTGGGAAGAGCCATAAGTCATACGGTGCCTGATCCAGTGAGTAATATGGATGAGGATGTACCATAATGTTTTTATTTTACAGAAATTGCCATAAATGGTTGATCAATGAAGTGTGATAAAAAACAAAGTGAACATTTATATTGTAAAAAATTGTTATATTATAAGACATGTTTGCATTAGTCTTTCTCCAAATGCTTAAAATATTCGCTTTAGCCTTAAACATACTTATCCCACCACTCTTGAAAGTGTATCTTTTTCTGTAATAAGTTTTTAAAAATTTAAATATTTTCTGCACTTTTTCAATCACTCCTTGTGAGTCTTCTTAGATTAGGTAGTTTATGTTTGTTCATGTGTAATCTATGTATGTTTTTGTCCCTACCTCATACTTCTGTATGTGACTGTTTTACTTAAAAACACTTCAATTTCTATTCTCTAAATCTATATCTACTTGATTGATATTATATATGCTCATATTAAATCTCAAAAGTATAAAAAACTGATATCAGATATTTCTATAAGATACAAACGAAAGTAATGAATCTCACCAGTAATATATTGATTGCGATCAAATCATTTTATTAAAGACTCAACAAGTAAGGTTACATCATGGAATCAACACTTGCTGTGGTATCTGTGCTGTAAACTTTCATATTTGTACACACAGGTACACACACACATTCATTTTACTTCACAATCTCAGGTAGCTAGGCATATTTCTAAGAGAGGCAAAGTGGAATTTTAAGTCTCAATGAAATAATTCTTAGAGAACACTAGGATGGGGGAAAGGATTAGTAACAAAAAGCCCCCTTTGATAGGCAAGAATGTGGGATAGAAAGAGGAGGGGTAGCTGTCTTGGAGAGGAAGTTCTGGCACTATGGCATTCAAACTGATTGAGCTTAAAGCAATCCATGCTGTGCATACAGTAATGCTGGTCACAGAGTGGTGAATATTTCATGGAAGGGAATAATGTGGTTCCTTCTGCATTGCCTCACCCAGATGGAAATCTCAAACTTCAAACAAGAGTAGTGTTAAACTAAATTTTCAATTTGCATTCTTATTTTGGGAAAACAATGATCATTGTAGGACATTACTCCCTGATGTCCCATTGCCTTATGATAAGTAATCAAGCACATCGATGTGTGTACAAAGGAGCATGTGTGTGTGTTCATGTGCATGTAAAAGGATGCCCTTTCCTGAGGCTCATAGTTTACCTTCAGGGAAATTATACAGCACATCTCCTTTCCTATGTCCCACAATGGATTGGGATAAACTGAATGAAGAGGAAGCCTGAGAGCAAACACATGATGAATAGGAATCATGTGACCAAAGGGGAAAAATAGTTATGACCATTCCAAATGTCACATATCACCAAATTGTTGATATGTACCGATGGTCCATAATTTTGAATAAAAATCCATTTATAAATACTAATTAGCAAGATTGATTCTTTGTTTAATTGTACACATTTTTTGCTTTCCTAACAGTGGGATCATCCAAAAATATGTAGGAACAACTCTAGCTGCAACTATTCAATTGTGCTTTGAAATTCTCAAAACATAACTTAATTCAGTGAGATAATAGACTGGAAATATTACTGATCATTATAGCTAGTGGTCTGCTATTTTTCAGATGTTTTCAGTAATACAAAAATTAGCTTTTATTTTTATGGTTGTTTACTCTGAACAAATTCTGTTCTGACTTGGAAATGTCTGTCAGGGCATATTTCATTTTATTTCATTCTGTGAACTACACTTCCAACCTATAATTCGCCAAGATTTTTATTCTGCCATTATAAGCACATTACACTCTAACTCTGGGACTGTCTTACAGAAGAGGGACATTCAATAAATCCTTTAAATGGAGCACTTGTTTGGACAATGTCCTGTTTTCTGAACCTGCTAACAGCACTGTCAACACATTCACATCCACATGGAATAATAATTCAACTTGTCACTTACTAAAACTGGCTCATGTCACCCATAAAATGCTAAGGGACACAGTTTTTGGTAAGTGTTTTGAGAATTCTACTGGAGCAGATGCCTTTGTAAACTGAACACTATTATTAAGCAGAAGAATAGAACTGTGACTTTTCAAATCAAATGAAATCTACCTTCATGCTATTGTAGATGGAAAAGGTGATGCTTTGAGATTTCTTTTATGCTTGAAAACACAATTCGTTTCCCCAAGGCACAACGTTAAAGAACCTTTACATTTTACAGCAAGGTAACAGCAGTTGTTACTAATTGTTTTTACAAATTCTGTAATTTTCAAAACTGTTTCATTCAGAAATAAGCTGGAGATCCTTGAGTAACACATTTTTTAAAAAAAATCAAAGATATAATTATCACTCTGAAAAGCATGGTAATAGCAAGGGTCTTTATTATACTATATGCTATTTAAACCTGACATATTTTTAACTGTTTCCAGTTGGCCATATTAGTATTTCATTTTGCATGTTTTATTAGATCTTCACTACACAAAAAGACTGCAAAAATAGCAGTATTTATGCAAAATGTAATGGTTTTAAATTGTTTCCATCTATTTTCACATATATTTACTGATTTTCTTCATTAATTTATTAAAGGTTTTAGATGTTGAAAATACAGTGATGCAGAAGGCAACCAGTTATTTGCCTTCAAGGAATATTATGGTTGAAAGACAGAGAAAATAAACATATTAATTCAATAATGAGAAAATTATCAGATGATAATCATTTATATGCAGGGCAAATAAATTGGGTAATTCATTGGAAGCGATTGGGCTACTGTGGATTTAGAGGTCAAGGAAGATTTGCCTACTTACTTTAGGAGGTAGCATTTAAATTGAGATGTGAACAGTCAGATGGGCCTAATACACTAAGATAAGGAGCCAAAACATTCCATGAAGAGAAGGCAGTTGGAGCAAAGGCTCAAGGCAGGAACAAACAGAGTACACTAAAAAACAGCATGAAAACCAAAGTAACAAACACATAGTTGGTAAGCAAGAGAGAGGCACAAGATGAGATTTGCCCCTTAGCAAGGATAGATGACTTAGTGCATTTTAATCTTAGAGAAGGCATTCGTATTTGACTATGTGAAAGAAAACTATTGAAGACTTTGGATAAGTGACATTAGATCTTCTCTGGAAAACAGAGGAATAGAGAGTATACAAGGCTGATACTTCTGAAGCTATTTTATGTGAACAGGATTGTAATCTTAGTAGGGTGGTAGTACTGGCAGTGGAAAGAAGTAAACAGACTCCTGATGCCCTTGGGATATGCAGTTAAAAGAATCCACTGATGTATGTGGTATGAGAAGTAACACACAAAAAAATCAAGGTTATAACTACATAGTTTAGAATAAGAAACATAATGTGCAAGGTAATATTGTGGCATACGCAGTGAACCAGAAATTAATCTTCTGAATCTTACTTTTATAATTCTCAACTCACTAATTTGATTAAATACAAAAAATTTAAGCTTAAGACTTTGATTCAGTGTATACTGCTAATAATACTATATTTATCAAGAAAATATAATTTGAGTAAAATTCAAGAACTCCACAAAATTTAGACAAGACAGCCTCATATTGAAGCACATTTCAGATTATAAAATAATAACAATACTTTAAAATGATTTTAAAATTAATTATTTATAGAAACAGCCTCCAGTATACTTTTGCATGTTTTATCTAAGAACATATGCATTTGTTTCAAATTTTAACTTACTTTTGCATGTTTTATCTAAGAACATATGTGTTTGTTTCAAATTTTAACTTATTACATTGTAAGTTGAACATATTTAAAAAATCAACTTGTTTCTTCTTTGGACAAAAGATACAGCTTAATTTATAAAAGTAAACATGAATTTACAACCACATAATAAAAACACTATATAGTATTTAAAAGAAAATTGCAGTGGAAATTCATTTTAAGATAACTTATAATACTTTCAACATCATGATGTTAGTGTTTCCTCACCAGTGTATACACTTAGCATAAGGAGAAAATAACCTAAACTTTGGTGATAAAGCAATAGAATAACAGTATAATAGGTGAACTGTTTATTGCATTTTCATAGGAAGAATACATTCTAAAATTATGGTCCATCAAGGTGGGTAAAACTAACAATAATGAATTACATATCTCAAAATAGATAATAAGATTTTGAATGTCACCACCATAAAGAAATGACAAAACTTTAAGATGATAGATATGCTAATTATTCTGAATTTTTCGCCACCTATTACTGATATATACATAAAAGGGAATGGGAAAAAAATAAGAACCAAGATGGATTATGTAAAGGTGCAAATTTCCAATGTTGAATGTCATTATATTGTATACCCTAAATGTACCAATAAAATTAATTTAAAAAATTCTCCAAAAAATACATTGCAACTCAGCAATATATACTAGGATTATTTGCCAATAAAAATTTTTAAAGATAAAAAATAATATAAGAAAAATTGTATTCATTTGTATAATTAAATTTTTGACAGGCTTTTTACAACTAGAACCTCATTTAATAAAATAAATGAGTTCAACTTACCAAAAGAGAGAACATTCAAAAATCAAATGAAAAAAATGTGGATAGAAAAGATATGCTGCTCAATCTATCTGTGAAATCTAAAACGAAAACTCTGTTTTTTTATGCATTCATGTCACCATAATAAGATCAGGGTTTTTATTTCAACATACCCACCTCAGTGCTGCATAGAGATTATAATGTATATATCTCCAATTCTGGGATCAATTATCTTACACTGGATTCCCCCAAGGAACAGATCATAAACAAGAATTCAAGTTGAAGAAATTTATTTGGGCAGTAAAAAAGGAAAGTTAAGAAAATTAGCAAACAGTGTTACTGATCCATTTTTACCAAGGGCAATGGCTCACTCTCCTCCAAAAACCTGGGCGGTATATGGAATCTGTCACAGAACTGTTTTAGCCACCCTTATGAACAGAAAGACCTCATTTGGACTTTTTCAGATACATCAGCAAGACTTCATCATCTTTAATAGCAGAATTTTGGCCTTTCTGTCTTGGTTATGTAGGAATCAAAAGTGGAAAACTATCTGAAAATTATGCCATGGGTATTAAGTTCTGGAATAGATACAAGAGACTGACTTCCAATGGCTTTGGGTATTAGTATCTTTCTGAAAAAGAACATATAAGAAATCTGGATACTTTAGTATACACATTAGAAATAGTCATTGTACACAGTGTAAATAACACAATGAATCTCTCCTGAGATATCAAAGACACATTGATTTGGATTATATTACAAAATTTGGTTAATTAGTGAATCATTTTTCGAGCACCTCAATATTTTGTACTATTTGATACTCAAAAAGTGGTTGCTGAATAGAGAAATACTGGCTCATTTTTCCCCATACACAAAAGAACAATTCATTAAATGATTATAGCTACCATTTGGTGAGTTTCTTCAGCCCAGTGAAATGGTCTGGGCAGAGGCAAGCTGCTCACTTCATGGTGAATAGGAAGCAGAGAGAAAAGGGGACAGCAGGGGAGGGAGGCACACCCTTCCAGTGGGTGAATCCGCTGATGAGCATAGCAAGCCCCTGATCCAATTACCTCCCAACACATGAGGTTTCTGAAAGATACCCTGGATCTAAATTATAACAAGCATATATTTAAATGAAAGGAATTTTTGCTCTATGAAGTTGAGGGGAAAAAGGCAAAATCCCTGAATGAGAGCACAGTGAGATGTATTAAGTTAATATTAATGTAGAAATTCCACTACATGGCATTTGAGACTATCAGTGTGTAGGAATTTGATATGATGAAGTTTAAAATACTCTCAAAGACACAATGTCATAGTTAAAAATGGAACATAATTACAAAAGATCTACAGCTCTAGTAAACATAATAAAAGAACTCAGTGTTTTATTACATGCATTGAGGACAAGAGCTAAATATTTTATATTTGAGATATTAGAATTATACAAACAATTTATATCTATAAGGTAGTATTCACTTTTCTGGATTTCTCATATATGAAAGTCAATTATAACTTAATGTGCATAGGATATCATATGATTTCATCTTTTTCTGAAATGGAGCTACAGAAATATAAGATGTGGGAGCATCTTGAAAGTTACTATTTCTCTTTTTAAAAATGGATTTCAAATCATAAATTCAATAAAACACTAAAGAATTCAAGTGTCTCCCGTCACTCTTAATGTAATTATCCAGCATGTTATTGCCCCAACCCAGTTTGATTGTAAGGATCAAGAGAGATGTTGAACCTCTACTAGGCACAAATATACCAGGTGAATGTTTTGGTAAACTATTTCAAATATACCACTTATATGCTCTCTTGTTTTCCAATTTGAAAACACGTTTTCTTTGACGTCTTCATTCTGAAGACAAAAACATTCTTCTGGGAAATAAAGCAATGGAATGAAATGCTTCTTTTAAGAAACAATGTTTGTTAGAACTGAGTGCCTAAATTCAAACTGAAGAGGTTGCCTCCCAGCATGCAAAAGTAAAATGTTTCTTAGGCATCATTGTTTTTAAAAACTGTAAGTCTTACCACAGCTTATCTTTTGATATCTTCATTTCCAATTCTGTTATAATATAGTCCTCTGGATTTTGCCACAAGGATACAAATGAAGTAACAATATAGCTTTAAATAACACATCAAAACCTCTTCAAAATGTTTCCATGTAACATAAATTAAAGAGATGGTGACAAAGCCATTAGACTGTAAACTATTTGAAGTCTTTATTTTAAATTTTATTTGACAAAACACTTCCTAGTGCAAAAGAAATAATAAACATTTGCTAAATAAATAAATGAATATGTAATAAATATTAGTACTATATAAAATACAATAACATGAATGCTGATAAGCAAGTCTAGGAACAGATTGAACACTCCTACTTTTATGGAACATTTTTTAATTAGGGGAATAAATACTACATGTGTATAATATGAGTTGATGAGTATGTGTGGAAGTTTGCAAGAGCTTAAAGTATAGAAATACCTCTAAGCTTTAGAAAGAAAAGGGAAGATGTACTTGGGGTAAACAGTGCCTAGAGAAAATGAATGTACTTGGGGAAAAGAATTGTTATAGAAGAATTATGCAAAAATTAAAAAGGTATAGTTTTAGAGATGGTGGAACATATTTTAGAGAACAAGGATACAAAGAAGCCTTAAAAATTTAAAAGTTAAAATTATAAGGTGAATATTTTAACTTAGAAAACTACAAACCTAACTTTGATGATTTTTTTCTTATAAATGATGTAAAATGTCAACTGATTTTGACAGAAACATTGTTCTCAACCTCTTCATTTGAAAGGCTATGATAGTATGGTCTCAGGTATCCACACTGCAGTAAGACTGGTGATTAGGATTCTATCCTTGCAGTCACCTTTTCTCAAAGATTAGGCATTCATTTTCTCTTACTTGAGAAATAGGCCTGAATAACATGTTCATTAGTACTAATGAATAATGACTTAATTGCTTCCTTATTTGCATCTAATCACATAAATTCTTTAGCGCATCCAATAATTTGAAATTGATACATTTGGAGGGGAGCTAAAATTTGTTCTTTTGATGAATTCAATCATGATTATTTATTATTTTTAGGATATTGTGGTTAGAAGAGAAAAATAAGTGTTCTCCAGTAATTAAGAGTACTAATATCATTCAGATAATTCATGTTGAAAAGCCATATATTTTAAATATTTATCTCAACCACTTATTAGGTGAGTTTTGTTATTAGTTATTTTTAGAAACCAGAATAGTTGGCTAGAATATTTTATGAAATAATAATAATCTTTTTTTTTAAGTTATAGAAAACTGCAACTGACCTGAACGAATCAAATATAAATATGCATAACTTATGTAAATAGAGCTACATTTGTATATACTAGTGTAGAAAATTAGCACTACAACCAGCCTGACTCTAAGCGCAGTCTATTCAGAGACTCAAGATTCCTCCCTCCAGGCTCTATCAGCAGCTTCATTTCCAGGGCAGCTGTTCTCCTAGTCGCAATAGCACAGGTTCTATTATATCTGCTTACCTTAAGGTACAACATTTATTCTTGTTTTATTACCAGAAATAGTTTTTTAAACATTTTTAACAAATATCCAAAGCACACAAACATGCTGCGTGTTACCTCAAGTGGACTGTGCAGCATTTCAATCAGTTAGTGAAGTTGATGGCATTAGGGTAGGCTGGTGGAGAGGGAAATATGGCGCCTGATTCGAGCAGTTCAGGGTACACCTTGAGTAAATAATGGAGTCCATTCCACCCAAAATGCGAGGCTGGGAATGAGAAAGGAAGGAATTCTAAAAGTAAAGAGTAGTTGATGTTAATATGCAGTGATTATAAAAGCAGTTGATGCAGAGGAAACAAAAGAATCTCCAAACAAACACAAAAGTTCATAAAGAGGTAAGGATGTAGCTCAGTGGAAGAGCACTTGCCTAAGTATATGTGACAACCTGGGATCATTCCTCAGTTCCAGAAAATTACATAAAAACTTGTAAGTTATTACTTTTAAGGTCAAATTTCTGGGCGTATCTAACAAGCTTTCTTAACAGTGGTAAAAATACAGCCTTTCATACAAGTTCTGAAGCTAAGTGTATTTTCTGTTGTATATATAGGAAATGGTATTATTTTAATAACATTGGGTAGTCTAAGAGGTCCCAACAGGGGACATTTACAAAGAGATACTTTTATTGACTAAGTAGAAATTTAGCCATGAAATTCAAGTGCTCAAAGGTTATTATTAGAAAGATTAGTGGCCAGTTGTTCTCAGTCTCCACAGAAGATGCAACCTGGGGCCATTCATTTAGGTGGAGCATAGGAACTTGCCTAAGCAAAAATTTTTTTTGTGAGTGGGATTATTAAATCTAGATGCATTGTCAAAGGAGGTTCTTGAATTTATCTGGAGCCCTCTATAAAACAATACTTCTTTTTTTTTACTAATGTGATTCACAGAAATGCTGTTTAAAGTTTAAACTGCAGAGTTTTTAATAAATATTTAATAAGCATTGATTTTTTAAGGTTGATATTTTAAAATGGAAAACATCAGCTGTGAATAGAGTAAAATGAGACAAACCCTTTTCTAAGTAGACTTAAATCCCCAATTCCGCACTTGGACTACTAAATCAGCAAAATGTGATGATTATATTTTATATATACAGCAAATGTGTTTTAAAATATAGCTTCAAATCTTGTACTTAAATAGCTACTTCTTAAACAAAATCTATTCAGCATATAAACACCTTAGGTATAAGGCTTTTAGAACACGATAATAATTCATTCTGTGAAATTAAGACCAATAGTTTTTCTGGGGGCACAAAATCAACCATTTTTTAATTCTCTGCAATTTAAATCATATTTGCATATATTAGTCATATTAGAAGCTAAAATTCAATTCTGTTAGTCAGAGAACTTGTGTCAAGTGATTATTGGATATAACATTACTACTATTTCTCACAGTTATATATGTGTCCTATTGAGAAAGTAGCTCTAATATTAAGGAAAATGTAAAGGCAGTATATTGCAAATGGCAATCAAAAATCCATTAGAACCAATATATTTTTTCTTTTAGCTTTGTAATTGTTCCTCAATTCTCCCTTTATATTCTGCGAATGCATAAATGGTACCCTATAGCCAATACTTTTATTTTTACTTTGTGAAAAGGCCCACAATGGTAGTGAGTAATGATGCTCTTTTCTAACAGTTAAATCAGAGTATAGAAATAAAATCTTTAATTTACATGATTTATCAGTTTAAAATTATATTAAAATTTTGTTTTTAATTGTGTAAATTTGGGAATGTCTTCATAGTTATTAAGTAATATTGCTTCTCTTAAATGAATAATGAATTTTGTAACAGTGAAATGTATCTCTATGATGGGCTTAATTCTATTTTAAACAAAAAGAGAATGCCCTTTTGTTTAAGGCAGTTATATTGAGTCATAATAAATGAAAGGATTTTGGAAAGCAGGGAGAATTTTATGGCAAAATTGAATAAAAAGATGATAGGTTATCATCCTGCTGAAGGATACCTAGCAAGACACAATTTTTATGCATGCCTATATATATGTATATATATATAAATACATACAAATTCATTTTTCATGACTAATTCAGGTAAAGACTGTCATAGTAGTTAGATTCCAAATTCAAGATAAGCTATTTGGACTTCAAAGACTCTCAAAACTCTGAGCCTTGACCCATGATGCCAGCTATTTGTACATAGAGAAAATGGGACCTTACAGTCGATACAAGATTACTAAATTATTTTCATTTCAAATTCATAAATATGAAGTTTTTAAGACTTTGATGATTAAAAAATGGTCTGAACAGCAAAAGCAACACTGTTTCTTTTGGTCTTTGGATGATTTAAAAATCATTTTATATAAACAACTTTGCATTCTTTGTTTTATGCTACCAGCTCTTCTTAAGTTTTACATATTTAATGGTTCATTTACATAGTAAATATAAATTTAGAAATTCTTTCATTAGCTTTTCCCCCCTTGCTTTGAAGAGCTGAATATTAGTTTCTGATGACTGAGAAATGTCTGGTACACTGTTGCCAAATTATCAAAGACACAAACCTTGGGCACGTTATTTCAATGTTGTCTTATACCATAGCTGAGAATATTAGCTTTCAAACCATTGTGCTGGATCACTTTGCCTAGGAATACCCAAATTCTGATGGAAACTAAGTGGTGGCAGTGTGATCTATCAGGAGTGCTCAAAATATCATAGAGCTGCTTCCACTGCTGAAAGTTCCCTTTCTTAGTCCTCTTTGATCAGGCTGCTAAAACTCTGAAGAGTAACGTGAATCATTCGGAAACCGCAGAGAGATAAAAAGGTTTATTTTCTGCCTTGTTAAAAAATTAAAGCCTAAGTATGGCAGCAGCATTATGAATTCTTTTACTGAGAAATAACCTAAAATGAAAAACAAAGAAGCATGTTTTGTCTCTTATGCAGTGATTTTCAAGTCCTCAAGGTTGAGAGAACTTTGGTAAATAAATCAAACTATTGCTTGTATAGGTCTGTTATTTTTTCTTAATTTCCTTACTAATATTTAACACCAGACTATGCTTTACATTAATTTAATTATATTAGTTACTCTGATAAATGCATATTAAAATATTATATTTTTAACTTATACTTACTGCAGCTTCTATTGAAAAAAGTTAAAAGTGGCTGTTTGAAAGTTAGGCAGATAACAATCACTGCTGGAAGAAATTCACAATCATGATTTTCTGTGATATCACTGATTTCATTTAAAAATGATTTGAAAAAATAATTATATTTTTCTCTTATGCCACTAAATTCTCCACACTAACTTTAATTTTTAACTAAATTCCCAGATTCCTGATGACTGAGGAAGCAGCAGGAGCAACAAGGAAAATATATGTCATGCATTAGACAGTTCTAGGAAAGCTACATTTAGCTTTATAGCTATAAATGGAACATACAGTGTTTGCATAATTTCTATGAGAAATCTTAGCACATGAATATGGTGCCAGCCTGCTGCTGAATCTTCAGTCAAAACACAATGTTGCACCTTCTCATCTAACAGCTTCCAGTGGGTTAATGAGCAATAGCAGTAGTTTTGTTTAAAGAAAGTTTACAAAAAAGCTACACATCTCCTATACAAATCTGAATTTTAGTTGTGAAAAACACAAATTTTGGTAACTCTTTTAAAAGCTATAATGTATGTGTGTGATGAGGTTCCCCTTTGCTTTGACAATAGAAAGAACATCTCTTATAAGCCAAGGGTTGAAATCAGTTTGGTAATATTGTCTTGAGAATGGAATAAACAGACATTAATAAAACATTTGCTTTTTTCCCACTCTATGGCATATAGTAAAAGAAATAAACTTATATCTGTCTCAGAAAAGTAAATCTACCTTGGGTTGGTCATGTTCTTATAAGTAAGTAGAATTTACCTGACTCTGCATATAGATTCTTTAATTCAAATTTTCTCAGTGCCTTTATTATGGTGATATATCACATGGATCAAACAAATTTATAGTATTCAATTGATTCCAACATTTTTTGACTATGAACTTTCTCACTTCTAGAACCTCTATCAAAACATCTTGGAAAAGCTTTGATAAAGTCTTATACTAAAACTTTAGGGCATTTTGTCAAACAACCATATGGATCATTTTATATGTCTTTAAAGGTGTCTCATATTCAACAAGTAAAAATTAAATGCATTCTCTAACTCTAAAGATCTGCATTTTCTACATTATCAGTGGCATTACTTTTATCTGATTGCCTGAGCAAGAAATGTGGAGGTCACCATAGAAAAATCCCACTTTTTAGTCTTTCATATACAATTAATTGTCTTTTGTAAGACAAAATGAAGAGTCCCAATAGAAAAAGTCTGAATAAACTTAAGAAGAAGTCTTTGCTATTTTTTCAATCTTTGTATCCTTCCTAACCCCACGTGTTGAAACCTAACCACTAATGATGTAGTATCAGAACATGGAGCCTTTGAGAAGTAATTAGATAGTGAGGATGGAGCCCACTGAATGGGATTAGTGCCTTTATTTTTAAAGAGCCCCAGAGAGCTGTCTTGCTCCTTCAAATGTGTGAGAACAGAGGATTGTACAAACATTGTACAAGCATTGTACAAACAAGGAAAGGGGAACTCACCACCCCTGGATCAGCCAGCACATTGATTATAGACTTGATTATAGACTTCAGAGTAAATTTCTGTGGTACATAAACCAACCATCTTATGGTATTTTCTTACAGTGGCCCAAATAGATTAAGGTAGTTTTCCTGATGGCATTTAAAAGAATATGTGAACAACAGACTTGGTAAATTTAAAACCCTTTCGCCTTGATATGAATTATTAATTTTGTCTCTTTTAATTTGTTTTGAATTCTTTTTACTTATTTTAAGAGTTTCTTGGTACTGTTTTATGAAGAACATTAGAATAATTACTAAGCATTTGTGATGATTTATACAGGTTCCATATAGGTTTTTAAGTAGAATTTTACAATAATGAGGAGTTGTTTCTATTGCTATATGTAAAATGGTTTTAATTGACTTCTCTACCAATTTACATATTCTTTTAGGGAATATGATATTTTATTTATTTCACTATTATTTTTGTTGTTTCTGTTTGGATGTAACAACATTTGCTACTCATCAGGCACTGTTTTAAATGATTGACAATATTATTTCAATTAATCCTTACAGAACTCTTTATATGGTTATTTTACAGATGAACAAAATGGATTCAGAGGAGATAAATCCATTGCAAATGCCATGGAAGCTTAAAAGCAGACCTGGGAGTCAAGCTTAGCAATTCTCTTTAGAAGTTGTGGTCTGAATCATTTTATTTATTTTTTAAAATCAATTTTATTGGTAAACTTTTAATATACATAGTGACCACATTCATCATAAGGAATTTGTATCTGTATATAACATATCTTTCAATCATTTCAGATGTTCATCTCTCTGCTTCAGTTTTGTCAACCAAAAATCTGATGACATCCAAATATTTTCAAATTTAAAAATTATAGTATTTTATTAGGGAACAATATTCCAATAGCTAGTAAATCTTCACATTTGGAAATATTTTTAAAATTGAAAGGAGGTTGGTTGTTTCCACTTTCTTAGGTTCTTTCTTTCCACTTGCTTAATTGTTTTTAGTTTTGATTCATCTTAACTTATGCCTGATTTAACAGGTAAGGCCATTGTCAACCATTAGTGCTTGAGAGGAAGGAACCCCAAATCAGCCACCAAAGTTTGTCATTGATGAGAGAAAACTTTCTATGTTCTTCTGACTGAACTTCTAGAAAAGTTTACATTTTTCACCAGCATTTTATATAATATACTGGCCTGAAAATTCTCAAGTATCTCTTCAAAATTTTGAGAATTTACGTGGTATTTAGACCTAGTTAGAAAATAAAATTTTATGTGTGAAATATTAACTATAAAGCACAAAATTTAGTCACATATAAACATTGCAAGACAGACCCTGAAAAAAGTGTGATTTCAACTTTAATTCAGAGGAATTTGAATACTATATTTATGTGATCATCAGATATTTAAAGTACATTGTGTAAAATCCAGAATGTTACTATTTTTTACTAAATTTGCCACTTAACAAATCCATAGGTGCATATCAAGTTACATTTTTGTCTTAGGTTTCATACTAATATTCACATTAGTGACTTATTCTAATTTTTGTGATGTATTCAGAGATATGTGTTGCTTTGGTTGGGGCTATGACAGAAACAGAAATTGGTATAAAAACTCCTGAATTTAGGTACAGTTTGTTTGGGAGAAAATATCAGAAGGAAAGTAGGGAAGTTAAAACGGAAAGAGAAGAATGCCAGTAGAAGGAGTTTTGTTAGTCCTATTACCACTGTTAGCAGCAGCAGCTTGATCCCTCAAGGAGCTCCTATACACAGTGAAGAAAATTACACAAAGAAATTTCAATAGAGGGGTAAAAATTGACCTATTCATCAAATCTTTGTCTATTAGTGGTTCAGGGCTAGTTCTGGGGTTATTACCTGTTTACCCTCTGCATAATTTAAATATTCATCTATGGCTAGGAAAGAAAGATGAAAGGAAGGAAGGAAAGAAGGAAAGAAGGAAGGAAGGAAGGGGAGGAAGGGGGAAGGAAAAAAAGGAAGGAAGTGTAGCAAGGAGGAAAGAATGAAGGAAAGAAGGAAGAAAGCTTGTCAGCTTTTAGGCATCCTTCTCTGTGTAGGAACAAAGTCAGGAAGATCTTGGGAGGCCATTGACAGTGAATGTGAATGAATCAAAAACTCAACAGCCCATGAGGAAAAAAAATCTTATCTGAACTGCCCTTAGCTGAGTAAAACAAAGCCTTACATGAGTCAACTGGCATATCTCCCCATCCAGTCCATGGGAGTCTCCAGTCATTGAGATGACTGACATTGGGCACCAGGACTTAAAAAAAAAAAGTGGGAACAAGTATCATCAAAAACCTTGCTGTCTTTGAAACCATAAGCCTCATATTTTGTCAAATTGGTACATAAATCTTTATTACAACTATTCAGTGAGTTACCCATTTATGAGTAATTCTGTAGGTGTCTGAATAAATCTTGACTTTTTCCTGTTAATCTATTGTCAGATAATGCACAGGTCTCTGACCATATGCACCTAGATTGTCAGAAGAAAAGTCCCACCCAAAGCTACTAAATACATAGACTGTGAATAAAAACAAACAAAATTAATGCATACAAGTAGAGACAAAGTTATACATTGACATATATATATATAAATATATATATATATATGTCCAAATTGCTCTAGCAAAACTAAAAGTATGTCATAAGTTAATCATGAGGTCTTTTAAAAAAAAAAAAAGAAATGTTGATGCAGACAGTCCCCAAAATATCCCATGCCTGTGTCTATTATCTAGTAAAAGGATAAGCTTGATAAACTGTCATGGAGCTTCCTAGATTGTCAAGTGCAAGGCCTGCACCAATTCCTACATTGAATCTTCATCAAAAGAAAAAAATACAAGCATGAGAAGTTCTCCAATTTAAAAAAAATTGGGACAAAAAATAATTAATTATTTTTAATTCTTAATATTTCCTAGAGACTACACAAAACCACTCCAAAAGAGGAAAGTAAACAAATAACCTTCTGGGGAGGCAGAGATCACAGTCTATTCAGGAAACTCAACCAAGAACTAATTTCTCTCCCACATTCCTTTAATACATGGGAGTAGCTTCCAAATGTAGTCTTTGTTTAAAAATATAAAGCAGAGAGATGAGAAATTGATAATTGTGTTCAAATATTTTATTAATTGAGAACTAAAATGACATAATATAGTCTAAGATTTTTCATTATAGAACATCTCTTAAAATCCTTAATTTGTAATGGAATCCATTATGAAAAGAAACACAAAGTAATTAGTTTAGAGTCTTGCCAGGAGAAGTGAGGTTCCTCTTCTCACCGATAATAAATTTCTTAAAATACCGTTGTCTGTAGGTGTGCAAGTGCCTTTTAATAGGCAGAGAAACTGAAAATAGTTTCAGAATTATGTTTGGGAAATATTATTCTTTGACATGGTCAGATTTAGAAATAGGTCAACATTTCTAAGCATGCAAGTGATAGAATCTATTAAGAGTACTATAGAGTTAGAAAATAAGTAAAGGTAAGATATTAGGTCCCCAAGGGAGCATAAAACATATCCATGCATTTGAAAAATTTATCTTTTACTTGCAGAAACCAATTTCCATAAAACATTGGAATAATTAGATATTACTGTATCAATCTGAAAGTTTATTTCAGTTTATTTCAGTTCTATATTCCTTTATTGATTACCTACTATATATAATTAAACTCTTTAAATTTCTCTTCAGCACCAACTCTGTGTCAGGGTCAGTGTTGGAAATTCAAACTGAAGACCATCTCATACCTGTGTGCATCAAGGTTTAGACTTGGGGCTTGGAAGCAAGGCCTAGGAAGACAAAAGACTGAACATCACTAATGCAGTAAAGTTCTTGAAGGCACAGTGGTGAAATAAATTGAATAACTGAGTAGATAGAATGAGATGAGAGGAACAATAATTTTGAAATCGCAGAGAATAACAATTAAGGGGTAAAGAGAAAAGGCATCTAAAAACAAGGATTCAAAGTAATCAGAGTATAAGACAGCCCACTGAGAATGTGATCACAAAAGTCCAGAAAAGAGTCAATTGTCAGATACTGTAGACAGTAAAGAATAAAAATGCTAAATATCCATTGCATTTGGGCATTGGAAGTTACTAGTTGATCAGGAGCAATTTTGATGGAGCTCTAGGTGTCAAAACAAGATTGCAGCAATTTGGAGAGTTATTATTGCAAGGCAAGAGTTTGATGCCATCAAGTATGGAATACTTGAAAAGGTATGGAAAAGAGTGTACTTTCTTGTGAAAGGAGCACTGTGACAGGGGGTTGTTGTGTGTCTCAGTTGCCTTTTCTAAATACATAAGTGACTGTTCCAGTAGAGGTAAGACTGAACAAGAGGCTAGAGAAAGTATCAATCAAATGTGGTGCTAGAGCAGATGAGGCATGGGATTGTATTCTAGTCAGCTACAAGCAGAATGGCAATATAAGAGCAGAGTTTCTGAAGAAAAACTTATCAGACACTCAAGGTCCTAAAGTATAATCCATCTTCTTCCCAAAGACTTTTCAAAACCTTCATGAGACACTCAGGAAGTCTCCAGTCATCAGAAACTTATTCAGCAGCATGAACAACTAATGTTTTCCTCAACTTGCAACCAAACTCAATATTCTTTTATTGAAGTATGCCTAGGACTGCATTGTTTGGAGTTGTGAAGATATGAGAGATACAACACTATCTGCAAAGTGTAAAATATTTTCTCCTTGGCTCTGTAAAATCTCGCTAACCCTTGATCTATATAACACAGCTTAGCACTAGCATAGCATCATGGAATGAACTTGATTTCTGGTGTCTGCTCTGTTTTTTATTGCTTCCATAGCTTTTGCACTAGATGTGATGTAAGGTTAATGAGAATGAGTGTCTCAGTGTTAGCTACATCCTACTTCTTATGTTCTTTCCAAAACAAAATGGAGTAGTTCTGAAACCCTGTGTCTTTGAGTAGAAAGCTATTTACCAAGAGTGTGGCTGACAATTTAGAAATTAAAATTACTAAACATTTACACATGCATAAAGTCAGAAAATTTGTTGAGCACCTAATATGTATCAGACATTGTTATTATCACAGAAGAAAATGAATAAATAATACATCAAATATCTGCCTTTATCTTTCCCAGTGGGTGAATATTTTCAATATCAGAAGGAGCCTCCAAGGAGGTAATATGTGTTGGGATGTTTAGGTATACTTGGTGAATACCTGGGAAAGAAGCATTCTCTCTATTTCTTTCCCTGAGTCCAGGAAAGAATGCTCTCTTTCTTTACACTTCCAATACATGTATGAAAGTAGACTGAAATGATAGACTCTGATCAATCAGCTCCAGGCAATAAAGCAAGATGACCAGAGCATCCCAATCTGAGAAGCAGTCTAGTACTGCAGTCATGCCTTCTACTAATTGTGGTCCAGCCATCCCTAAAAAAGTACATCAGATCCAACTCCTCTCTCCCTTAAAAGGAACTTACTATAATTAGGTGCTTAATTTTTAAATGCTTTAGAGGTATTAGTAAATGCACAGTATTAAGAGGATAAGACAAGTCTCGATAAATATATGAACACATTACAGTAGGATCATGATATAAATTTAAACATAACCCCACAAACTTCTTTTAGGCCCATTTTTGGACACTGTTCTCTGTTCACAGGCATCCTTCAATCTGACTCTATCACCATGGATACATTTTGCCTGTTACTATAGTTCATGATAATGGAATTATGCAATACATGCTATTTTGTCTCACTTTCCTTCCCCTCAATATATATTAAAAATATTCCTCATGTGCATATGGGTGGTTACTTTTTACACTATTAAGTAGTATTTCACTATGTGGATATTTTAGAGCTTTTAGAATTTACCTCCTTTAGCTGTATATTTGGCTTGTTTCATATTTGTTACTATCTTGCTGTAAAGATTTTTATGTCTCTTTGTGAGTATGTTTTTTCAGATTGAATAGTAACAATAAATGGTTTGGATCATGTATATTCAATTTTCTGATGAAATGTCAAAATGTTTCACATGTGAAGATACCATTTCACATGTCTTGCAACAATGTATGAAAGTTCATATTGTGTCACATCCTCACCAACATTTGGTGGAGCTTGTCATCCTAGTCAGGAGGAAGTTGATTTTTTTTAATTCATTACATTTATTGGTACATTTTATGTATACACTATGATGACATTCATCATTGGGAATTTTACATGATACATCTTGGTTCTTATTTTTTCCCCATTCCCGTGTTCTTTCAACTCCTCCACCCCTCCCTATTTGCAAAGACTTTGTTCCTGTTTTTTCCTTTTCTCATATTTTTTCCTTTCCATTCTTTCCTTTCCCCTACTCTCCTCATTCCCCCTTCCCCTTCCTCTTTGGAACTTTTCTTCCCATTTCATATTATCTGTTATTCATTTTGATCCTCATATGCACTATCCTGCTGCCTAATGATATTGAGAATATCTTTTGTTCTTATTATTTATTTGTGTATATCCTTTTGAAAAGTATCTAAATCACTTTTTCATTTTAATTGGGTGATTTGTTTTTATGTGTTCTTTCTGATTTGTATAAGTTTTAACATATTCTAGAAAAAAAAGTTTGGCAGATATAGGAATTACAAATAATGTCTTCCATGCTGTGGTTGGAATATATATTTATATATATATATTTATATATATATATAAATATATATATATATTTATATATATATTTATATATATACATTTGTAATCATTCTAGAACTAAAATTACTTTTTATAAAGTCCAATTCATCCATGTTTTTTCCTTTATAGTTAGTTGTTTTATATTATTGGTAAGAAATCTTTCCCTACAATACCATATAATTATGTTCTTCTACACTTTTTTCAAGAAAGTTACCATTTTAGCTTTGTTTGTTTGTTCGTTTGCTTTTTGGTGCCAGGGGTTGAACTCAGGCCCTTGAGCTTGCAAGACAGGCAGAGGCACCACTGAGTTAAATGCCCAGCCCTGCCATTTTAGCTTTTGTGTTTATGTATCTTATCTATCTCAAATATATGTTTGTGTACTATGTGAAATAGGAACCATTAATTGTTTTGTGTATTTTCAATTGTTCAAGAAACAAATTTCTCTAGTCCCTGCATCCCTTCATTGCTAAGTATTGAATGCAAGCATTGTTCATGCTAGACAAGCCCTCTGCCACTGAGCTACATCTCCAGCCTGAAAAAAACTTGTTAAAAGGACTTCTACTTTCCACTGAAGTGCCTTGACAGCTTTGTTAGAATTCAATAACCATATATATGGGCTTATTTCTTAACTCTTTGTTCTGTTTTATTGATTGGTAGAGCACCTTCCCATCAATACTACATTGTCTTAATTGCTGAATATTTATGATAAGTTGTGAAACCATGTAGTGAAAGTTCTCCAACATCATTCTTCTTTCCCAAGATTATGGCTATTCAATGATTTTTTGCATTACCATATCAATGTCATCAGTAGCCTACCAGTTTCTACAAACAAACAAACAAACAAAAACAACCACTTGGATTTTGATTAGAATTGTGTTAAATCTATAGCTAGTTAAAATTAACAATTTCACAACATTTAGTCTCCTAGTCCATAGCCATTACTTTTCTCTCATTTATTTAGGTTTTGTTTCTCTATTTCTTTCAGCATTATGCTGTTTTTGTCTATCTAGAAGTTTTGCATACTATTTGTTAAATAGATCGTTAAATATGTATTAATCTTGAGTTATAATTTTTATTTACATTAGGTAGAATAAAAAACCTTTTATTATTACTTTATATTGAACAGCATTTCAAAATATCATGTTACTTCAAAGAGATGTTTTTGTATTATTTGTGAATTTCTATATAAACAATTTTGTTGTCTTTGGATAAAAAGAAGCTTACTGCTTTCTTCAGAAACTTTAAAAATTTTACTTATTTCCAAAAGCAATCATGAGGAAGTTTTTGTGTGCCAAACCTAGATATTGCATACATGAATTTCATCCATATTTTTCAGTGCAGTACCATACCTCCTCCTATTGAACTGTACTTTCCTGAGATAAAGAAATTTTGCCTGTGGACAATACTTTTATCATGTGGCCATGCGTTTCTTTTGTGCTTCTGATTTTCCTTTTCTGACTGCTTGAACCCAGAATTCAGATTTGTTGTGTCACCTCCAATAGTTGCATAAATCAATGCTTTGTCATAAAAAATATGTAATCTTTTATAAAAGTGTGATTTGTTCTTAATTTTGCTTCTCTTGCTCATCCTTTTCACATCTTTTGCACATTTTCCCAAACATTTTTGTAATTTATAAAATAAATCAGGCCAGCACATTGCTATTCTTCAAAGTAGTACTTCATACAAACATCATATGAACTTTAAAAAATATCAGTTTATAGCCTGCTACTTATGATTTTGGTTCTATTTTAAACATACTCTATCATCAGACTAGTCTTGAAAAAAAGAAAGCTGTCAGCCATTCACCATGACATTTGTACTTGTTCAAGTTAACATTTTTTCTTTTATTTTTTTTAATATGAAAACATTCATGTACATGAATTCTATATATGCTAAATGTCTTAGTTAATTTCTCATTGCTGGGACAAGATACCTGACACCCACAAGTTAAAGGAGGCAGGTTTATTTTAGCTCATAGTTCATAGAGGTTTCAGTCCAGAGTTAACAAGCTTTGTGGCAAGGTAGAGTGGTAAAGGGGCATGGCTGAGGAGAAACAGTCCATAGCAAGAAGGCAAGAAGTAGCACCTTCCTTCTTTTTCTCTTTTTATTCCATCCAAGGTACAAGCCTATTTTTTGGTGCCACCCACATCCAGGGTGAATCTTCCTTCTTCAGTGTATCTATTACTCACATCCAGTACTATGCTACACCAACCAGTGGACTAATCCAATATGGCACTCCCATGATCTGTCCACTCTCAAAGGCCCCACCTGTCAGCACATGAGGTTTTGGGAGTACATCTAGATATAAGCCATAAACTAGAATTTAGACATCATGTTAATACGTGTTCTGCAATTTATAGAAAATATTTTCTAAAACCCCTGTTTAGAATAGCTGAAATGTACATATACTTATAATTTTTCAAATTATAAGTGAACATTTTTATAAGAAAAAAATTTAAATTACAAATTATAATGATTATAATATATTTTATATAATTACAATGATTATATAATATATAATATAATAATATAATAAATTATAATAATTATGAAATTATAAGAAAACATTTTTCATGTTTTCCCTAGTTTCAACTCCCGGAAAATGACATCTATGTTTCTATCTTTCTGCTTCTTCTAACTGGAAATCCCAGAAAAGATTATCATTTTATAGCTATCTTCATTTTATATATAATAGTTTTAATATTATATGCTAATTGCTCTAATCTACCTCTCAGTTGAAGGAAAAAAAGTGGACATTATTTGTGACCTAGGGGCTCTGTTATTTTTTAAGAAAGAAAATTTACTATTTACTATCATACTTCCAAACCAATTGAAATAAAATGCCTTTATAAAGTGTTGCAATAATTTGGAAAGAAGGAGAGAGAGAGGGAGAGACAGTGAGAGAGAGGCACATACCACAAGCAGTTCCACGTGTCAAGGCTGAAGTGAGGGAGGGATTATTTTCCTAAAATACTGGTTACTTCTCTAGTGTCTAAGATTTTTTCTTAAGAGAGTAATTCATGCAAGCAGTAATTGCTGAGTTATAAAAAATAACAACAATAGCAAAAATATTTAACACATCAAATATAGGGGAATTCTGGAAAGAACAAAAACAACTCTAAATTGTAAGCCAAACAGCTAAAGAGTGCCTTCAGATTCATACACCCTGAATACTTTGAGTCTTTAAATTGAACTATTGTCATGAAGAAGAACAGGGAGGCTGACTCACACATTCAGAAAAAAACAAAAAACAAAAAACAAAAACCGGTCTGGTCTTCTCTAAGTACTTATGCCATTAGAGTGTGAAAGAGAATAAAATTGGAGGGACAGAGTTTAAAATCAGTTTCTGCCCAGTACTAAAAGAAGATGCAATGATTATTTTAGATTCTGATCAGTTAGATTTATGATTTTTTCCTTGCTTGACTGGGGCTACTAAAGATGGAATGTAATTGTAAAATAGTGGGAACTGAGCAGAAGAAGTCATCTCTTTTGCCCAATTCTGAACACATGACCATGATTTCAAACTTTTGAGCACGTCATCAAGCCTCATGTCTTGATCACTTTTTTGTTGCCGAGCTACAATACCCAACACAAATCTTACAGGAGGAAAGGTTTACTTTGGCTCCCAGTTTCTATTCACAGTCACAGGCTCCAAGGCAGAAATAGCAGGACAGAGGGTCAAAGTGAACAAAAGTTGCACACATCATGGCAGCCAGGAAGCAGAGACCACAAAGAGAGGAGCAGACAGGGAGAATTAGCCTTCTAGGTTATACCCCTAGTGTCCTACCTTTTCCACTTTCTAACAGCACATTTAGCAATAAACTTCATGAGTGAATTAATCCATTTCTAACTATAGTGCCCATGACTCAATCACCTTCCAAAAGTCCCACCTCTGAATACGTGACGTTTTTGAAGACAGTCTAGATCTAAATTGCAACATTATGTCCCTGGCATTTTTTTTAATGCAAGCTTTTTAGCTTCAGTACAACCTCACTCTCTGTGGCCCCATCTTCACAGGAGCTTCCATTCTGGCAAAATGGAAAACTTTTAAAATGCATTTTTCTGATTCTCACTGGAAACCTGGATGAAAGCATTCAGAAGTTCTCATGCCACAGCCTGATTGTTGTGCTGCCTTGAAATTTCTTCTTGTAGATTAATTATTCTTTGACCATAGTATTAAATATTCTTCCACCAGATTAATTATTCTGCTACCACCTTAATCTCAGTCTCTCACAAAATCTGAGGACATGGACGAAAATGGAGAAATTTTTTTTTCCAGAGCATTACACACACGGTCTCACGCCCAGCTGCCAATGGAGTCCTTGTTCCCAACTGACACTCTTGAGCCTGGCCCTTACTATGCCCATTTCTACTAGCATTCTGGCCTTTTGAGCTCCAATCAGACTCTCATCAAGCTTGCCTTACAGTATTCTAGGGCTTCTTTAGCCAGCATGTCCAAAATTTTCCAAATTCCTCTTACAAGACAGTTCCAAGGGCTTCTGAATAACATGGTCAGGAATAGTCATGGCTCCATCACTTTGATACCAAAATCTATCATAGTCAGTTTTCATCACTGAGACACAACACCAGATATCCACAACTCTTAAAGGAAGAGAAGTTTATTTTGACTTATACTTACAGTCCATGGTCAGCTGGCTCCAAGGCAGAAACAGTATGGTAGAGGGGCATGACAGGAAGAAAAGCTGCTTATATCATGGCTACCAGGAAATGATAGGCATGAAGGGAGAAGCCAGGGAGGGAAATACATCCTTCTAGGTCATGCCCAAGAGACTCACCTTTTTTGATGAGAACCTATCTTGTAGCAGCACATTTAACCATAAACTCACCAGTGAATTAATTCATTCATCAGTATAGTGCTCCCATGACCCAGTCATCTCCCAAAAGATCCAACTCTATACATGAGGCTTTGGTGAGACATTCTATATCTAAACAAGAACATCTCAATTTTCTTACTTTTCTTGCATTTAATTTTTATTTAAACTATACACTTAGAGTCATAAATCTAAATGGAATTGGAATGCTAATAAAACAGTATCATCTTCTTCCTCACCTCTGACAGACTCTCTCATGAACCACACTAGCCAGGCTCCTGTAAACCTGCTTCTTAAACAGTCCTTTTATCTTTGCTCATAAAGAATACGTACTAACCTAGTTTCTCACCACACCCCTGGGATAAGAACAGCCCCCCTTAAAGTTTCTGGCTGGAAAATGGCTGCCAAAAGAATTGATTATTTGTTCCAGACAATACCTGAAGATAGAGCCCTGGTCTTCCAGGCTCTGTGAGAGCATAAGTGTGTGACTTCTATAAGTGCAAAATACCAAATAGAGAAAGTTTCGATGTCTGTAAAGCACCTCTTGTGCTGTATGTAATTTTTACTTTCCGTTCTTTCAAGTCTGTTTAGAATATCCAGTCATTTCTGTACAAATCACAGTTGAGTGCAGTTCCTGCTGGACTCGTTTCCCTATTGTAATTGTGAATTAGTGATTTGAAAATTTGTCCTTACTACTCTAGTGCCTGGCTGTGTTTTTCTTTGACACCTCTCTTCACAATAAATTGTAATTTCTACACTCCAGAGAAAACTATTTTCAATTTTACTACCTGTTTATCATTGTACTTACTTCCATTTCCCTCAGTATTTGCTCATATTGATGTTTCTCAATGTATAAGTTTTAGCTGTTGTCTTTTGACTGTTACAAGGCCTGATGTGGGATTAGCCCAGGTACATAGAGCTCCTATTTTTTTCTCACAGGCATCCATATGCACCCTTATCCTTCCTTACAATTTTGTAAATGTGTAGGATTAATACACAATCAGGTTAAGTAAATAATCTGTGTTTACATTCTCATATCTGGGTAAATATTGTTTTCAACTGAAGTATATGCATTTCATAATTAAATTTCCATTCCACAACTTATTTTATTTGCAGTTAATAACTATCTTTTTTTAATTCATAAAGTTTATTGGTACATTTTAGATTTACAATATGATGACATTCATCATTGGGAATTTGTACCTTTTCATGATGTATCTTGGGTCTTACTTTTTCCCTATTCCCCTACCCTTCCTACAACCCCTCCTCCCCTCCCTATTTACAAAGACTTTGTTTCCATTTTTTCCTTTTCTCATATTTATTTCTTTCCCTTCTTTCCTTTCCCCTACCCTTCATGCTTCCCCTCTCCTTTGGACCTTTCCTTCCTATTTCACACTATCTATTATACATTTTAATCCTCATTTGCATTTTCTGTTTCTGTCCATAGTGAAAGACATGATTAATAAGTCTAGAACAGACACAGATAAAAAAGTAGAGGAGCTCAGGAACGTGATTGAATCCCAGCATAGGAAAGAAATGGAATCTGTAAAACAGATTCAAACAGATTTTCAGGAGATTAAAAACTCCATTAAAAGTTTACACAGCAGAATGAACCAATGTGAGTACAGAATATCAGATTATAGAAGACAGGATTGCGATTAGTGACCAGGAAAAGAAAGATTTCTTAACAATAGCAAGGGACTATGAAAAATAACTGTCTTTAAATAATTTGCCTAGTTTGTATGTACTTATCATTAATTTGCTCCCAAACTCTTAGATCATAAATCTCCCCCAAAATATAAAAATTAGTTTGGCATTTGTTCTGGTGGTATGTATCTTTGGAACAGTTCATTTTCTGTTGTTATTAGTATTGATATGTTCTAAGATGATATGAGAATTTGATTCTCTCCTTTATCAGACATTTTATGTCTGAATACTTGCGCTCTACATTCTTAGACTTTATCTCCTTTTAATGAACCATTTCCTGCAACTGCTTCTTTAAAAATGTTCTAAGGAAGTATGTTCTGCGATGTCCACAGTAGCATCACTGCCTGATTAATTTTAATGAGAGTTTGCCTCAGTAGTTCACCTATCTGTTTAAAAATCAAATGATTTTTCTTTTTCTCTCTTTGATTTTTGGTGTAGTCATTATATTTTCATTTAAGTTACTTTCTAAAACATATTTTCTTGTTTTAGATTTTCTCTTGTAGCCAGGTAAATGCATGTTTCAAAAGTACTTTTTTCTTTTCTCTTATCAAATTTTTGCAATACATCATGATTACGTTTATCACGGGGAATTGAAACATGTACATAACATGTCTAAATTCTTTTCTTCATCCCCTACTCCTTCCCTCCCTCCTTGCTCCTTCCAACTCTTGTTCCCTTTCCCATCAAAAATATTTTGTATAGTCTCTATTCTCTATTATTTATGTGAAGAATAAAACAGAGTAGTTTTATTTTGCTTTATTAAATAGAAATTCAAAATCCTTTTACCTACCGACTCACAGACATTTGTGTTTTAATTAGGTTAATCTGCTATTTCTAATCAAAACATTACTGTTACACTTTTAGTCTTGTATCAGGCATTTTTCTTTGAGAATAGTGTTGAATTTTAAAACATTTTTCAATATGCTTCACAATGACTTTAACTCACATGTGCTTTAAAGATTGTAATTTAATATTTACTTCAAATTTACTGAAATGCAAATTCTCGAGTTCTTATTTTCCCTTAATCCATCAGCTGAACAGTCTTTTGTTTCCATGTATTGAAGAGTTTAATTCTAACCAAATAATCTGCAGGGCTGACTTCTAAATATAAAGCTCCGTGCCAATTAATCTTGTCAGCTTGACTGAATGAAGAGACTGGGCGCGACAGTGGGATCTCAGGATACTCAGACCCTGCTTGGGTTGGCACATTGAGGAGCTCCTCACCGAGGAGACTGTGAGGAGGTGGGGCCTGGCTGCAGGAAGTGGAGCGTGGGGTAGGACCCTGAGGACTGTCTCTGCCAATTCCCTTGTTCTGTTTTTCCCAGATGGAGGAGTCGCTCAGCTTCTATTGTCATAATGTTTCTACCCGAATCCAGGTGACTGTGTACTGAAACCTCTGAAACTGTAGACTAGAGTAAATCACTCTTTTAAGTTGCTGGTGTCAGGAATTTTGTGCCAGCAACAGGAAAACGGACCAATACAATTCTGTGGGATTGTAGATAGCTCTGTCGGAACTTCCATGTTGCGATGACCAGACTCTTTGGTCCACGTTTTTGCAGGGAGACCATGTGCTGGAAATGAACCCAGGACCTTTGTATTGAACTGTATCACCCATATTATATTCATATATAATACAAATGCTTTTATTTTTCATTTTGAGACAGGGTCTCAATAAGTTGCTAAATTGTCCCAATGAGGCTCAAACTTGCAACCCTCCAGCCTCAGCCATCCAGAGGGCTGGGGTGACAGGTTTGCAACACCACACTCAGCAATGATTTGTCCTCCTTATTGTTGGATTTTTACTCTGTTGTTGTTTTTATAAATAAAACACAACTTTATAGGATACAACTTTCCTGGGTGGTGATCACAGTTCATCTTGTCCATCTTCTCCACTGTGCTCCAGCATCAATGAACCCATGAATGCATGACCTTCCTTAGCTGCAGCACTCTCAGTACTGAAGCAGTCCTACACTGGGCTTATATACATATATGAGATGATGATAGTAGGGAACATTCAAACAGTCAAAAGCTGAGCTCATGGGCAGAATGTGGAGGCTAAAAGTAACCATGGAGAGACGATGCCTGTATTTGAAACTTGGTTACATTGACAATAAGTTCTCTGACCCTGTTCAAATTACTTAAATTCAGTTTAACTCATTTTCCTTAATTATAAAATTAAGATTAAAAATAGCACCAATGTTGGGGCAGTGGAAATAATTCAATACATGTAAAGTAATTAACCGAACACTTGCAATATATTAAGCTGTATATAAATATCTCACCAGAATGTAGGCTCTATGAAAGCAGAGATAATTGTCTATTTAAACACTGATGCCCTAATTCTTGGAATAAGACTTAATACAAAGTAATTGTCTGATACATGTTTTTGAATAAGTGAATAAATGCTGCCTGTTTTCATTAACACTATTATTAGTGCTGCTATTTTTTATTATTGCAAAGAAAATGCCAATTTATTATTCTTGTTTAGATAAATTTTTCTTTTTGATATTATGAAGTACATGTAATTTTTATTTATTTTTAGAGTAAAAAATAAGATCATTATGAAAATATGGTGGAATTTATTACACAGTTTTAGCCAAGAGGGTAAAGGATCTTTCAAGTTGTATGCATAAACCTTTCTTTAGTTAGGAAGACCTAGTATGTTATGTGTTCCCTTATTTGTTAGAGCCAATTATTTATTATGCCCCATATGTTTTTTTATTAAGAGTGATGCTTTCTTTTAAATAGCATTTTAAAATATTAGAATAGTTTTAGATTTAGAAAAAAGTTGCTAAGATAGTACAGAGTCTGATATATTCCTCAAAAAATTCACCCATGGTTACTATCTTTCATTACAGAGGTACATTTATCACAACTACAGAACTAGATATGGTACATTACTATTATTTAAACTCTGTACTTTCTTTAAATTTTACTACCTTTTTTAATATCCTTTTGCTGTTCTGATATTTCAACAATAACATCACATTTCATTTAGTTATTGTATCTCCTTCGCCTCCAGTGTTTTTTGAGAGTTTCTCAGATTTTCTTTGTTTTAATTACCTTAAATGAGGAGTTCTTGTTGGTATAAAAATTAACATCCTACACTTTAGGCATGTCTGATATTTTTCTCATGGTTCTCATCTTTAGACTGGTTGTATGTTTTGGAGGAGAAGATCATTTGAGAAAGGAAAACCGTTCTCCTCAAATGCTAGCAACGGGACTGCTGGTCAGCTTTTTTATCATTGGGAAAAACTACTGAAAAATAACTTAAAGAAGCAAAGGTTTATTTTGGTTCATGGCTTCAAAGGCTTCCTCCCATGGTTCGCTGGCTTGATTTTTTCCAGGCCTAAAATGAGGCAGGCAGAGCCTCATGGTACCAGCATGGTAGAGCAATGTTGCTCAACTCAGGACAACCAGGAGACTTACTTCCTCCAACTGGGCCAGCCTGCTCAGAGTCCATTTAGCTATGAATTCATTGGTAGATAACCCTTTGATCATGTTAGCACTCTCATGATTCAGTGATTTCTCTGGGCCCCACCTCTGAACATTGCAGCATGGAGGATCAAACCCTCAATTCATGTCCCTTTTGGGGGACAATTTATAGTCTACATCACAACAAGGACTTAACTGCTGCTGATGGTAACCTGGCTGAGATACTGTGATCAGTCTTCTACATTTTAGAATTTATTCTCCTTTTTCATTTTCTACTCTTTGGAAACAAGTCACTAAACATAGCCCTTACTAAAGGGATGTAGAGGTCAGAACACCCTTGTAAAGTGGGGAGTATTTGCATAAATTATTTGTCATTTTTCTGTATTGGAGATGTCTCTTCTCTCCATTAGTTTATTAATTCAATCATTTGTTTAATTAATTTTGTTTAATTAATTTTGTTTAATTAATTTGTTTAATTAATTTAATCTGTTTGTACCTAAGAAAGTTACTTTATAATTTAGGTTGAACTTCAATTTTGTTTAACAATATTTGCTCAGATTATTTTACCTTGACCTTTTGGGATCTCTTTCAGCTTTATTTCTGTATTCCTTTGATATGCCCCATAATTTTGCTTTTTGATCCCTTCCTTATACTTTTGCACTACAGATAGATTCTGAGAACATAACTTGAACTACTGCCTCTGATACTGTACCTAAAACCTATCCAACTGCCATAGATAGGAATTCCATAGGAGAAAAATAATACAGGATTTTGAAGTCTTTTTGATTTGAGGAAACAAGGAGCCCAATGAGCTCTTTCAGTTCCAAAGGGATCCAGGCCTGAAAAACCTTTGGCTTTAGTAAAGAGCAGCATGTAATAATAGCAAAGTTGGTTTTGTTCCACCAATCTCAGAGGAAACGCATGGGCATGTAGGAATACCTAAACCATTCCCAACCCCTAAAGTCACAAAAGCACTCTCACTTTCTACTTCAGGAATGTGAAGAACACAGAGGTCTTCTACAAAGTACAGAGAGTTTCTAAATCTATCTACCCCAAGCGAGAGCACTGCTCTCCACAAGGTATGGAGGGCCAGAGCTTAAAGTGCCCTAATATCCTGGCCTAAGGATAAGGGCAAGCAGGATGATAATACAGAAAAAGGAATAACAGTGTACTGTGAAATCTGACTAAAGAATTGGAGGATGCAATAGAAGGAAGGAATCTTTTAGAGAAATAAGATGATTGGAAGAATCAGTAAACAGAAATAACACATAAGTAATAACATATGCTCATAATCTCCAATTAATAGCATATTAACATCAAAATAACAACTAGAAAACCAAGATACGAGAAGAATAAAACTTTAAAAATAGAATACTATAATTATAACTTATAAAGCAAGCACTAAAGAATTGATGAATTATTGGGTTCTCAGTCAGATCAATGATACAGAAATAGGTGCCAAAGTATAAACAGACAAGATTCATGAAAAGAAATACTTGGAGAAACTCTTTACTTTACTTTGAGTCCATACCTCATCTTCAAAATGAGTAAAATTAAATGGTATAAACTTACTGCTAAAACAACTGAGGAATACTTCCATAAGGCCATCGGTGAAGCTTTTAGTATGCACTATGCATATGAGAGACAAACGGACAAAGCCTTACCCATATTGGGGAAAGAGGAAAAGAGTTGTGGTTATACCCTAAATTAAGATAGTTTGTGAAAATATCTCAAAGCCCATTTGGAAAAGTCACCCAAACAAAAAAAAGGAACAAAGCTGGAAAATGAAGTTTTGGGAGGGCCCATTCAGGAATCAACTAGTGGTATGTAAGGACCACATAAGAAGAAGCTGGAACTTAATTTTGGATTTACAGAATCTGATAAATCACAGAGATTGTGTGTATTAGAGATACATATTTGTAAGTCAAATACTGTAGAAAGGAAAGTTTTAAAGAAAACTTCACCAATATTTTATGAAAAAATAAGTTTTTTTAATGTTTTAATGACAAAAATATTAATCTACTCAAAGAACTGCCTAGAAGATTAAGTGAGAAAAATCTCTCACAACAAATAAGTATGAAGTGAGGGAAATCAGAAGACAGAGGCTTTAAAATGTAGAGTATATTCAGAAGATCAAAGTTGGATCTGATATAAATTCAAGTGAAAGAGGGAGGAGGAAGAAAGATAAATGTAAGTAAAGTGCAAAATTTTTTATATGAAATTTAAAGACAAAAATTTAAAAATTCACAGTAGATTAATGATGTAGAGGAAAAGGTGAAAAAGTATAATTATTTGAATTTTGTAACTAACAAAAATGAGAATAATTTACATTCAACAAAATTAATATCTGGGTATAAAAATATTAAAAATGGAAGAATAGCAATTATATATTAAGCTTTACGTTAAAAGCTTTCTTAACAGAATGGTTCAGTCCTTCATAAAATAGAAGTTTTAGAATACCTCAAAATGTAGCTATTTTGCTCACAAAAGATCCATAAATGAAGACAAAAGATAAAAAATAATTTAGAACTTTTCCCATATATATTATATAAAGTTCTCCTTAAAAAGTGTTCCTATCAATAATGTTAAGAAGAAAACAATAGATTATTAAAATGTCAAATAACAGAAATGGTAAATTCATAGATGAACAACTAAAAATGGCAAAAGAAGATTCTTTAATAATATTCTTTACTTTGCAAGTAGTCAGAGAAAATACAAGCCAAGTTCATAAAGAAGTACTAACTTCATTCATCAATCTGGAAAAAAGAAATTGAAAAGAAAAGGAAAGAAAGTATGCCTGGTATGTGGATAGGTAGGAAAATAAGTGACTCTCATGTAGTATTAATGGGATAGTTTGGAAATTATTCTGGCAATAGAATTTAAAAATATGTGCATATATGTAAATATATACAAGAATACATAAATATGTATGGACACACATATATATTCATATTTATACTGAGAAAAAGCCCTTAATAAGCAGGAACAAATGCATGTATGCATATATAATGAATATGCACCTATGCATACATATTTATTTAAATATATGAATGAAAATTTATTAGTCATAATTTAATGTAGCACAAGCTATGAACACATCTAATTCTTTTATCCCTATCTTTAAGCATGCTCTATTGGATTCTGTTGTTTACTTGTCAAACTTTTAGAAAGATGTCAGTCTTTTAGTCATATTAAGTTACAAGAAAACTACAACTATCTTCTAGGTAGCAAAGTCCTGTCCATTTTAAAATGTTTGAACTTTCCTTAGATCTATGCTGATCCTCTGTTCTGGGACCTACAATGGTGTATTAACCTCTCTTTTCTCTCTTTCCTTTCCCCTCCCTTCTTTTGCTCTCTTCAATGGGAAATGATGGCAAAAAGAATGTTAGGAAAACTTGGGGAGAGTTTTGTAGCCAGTGCTTTGCAACTCAGCCTTCAGCACCTTTTGTGTGGCAGATTTGCAAATGCTCACCTTCTATAGAATACACCTGAGAGTCCTTCTGTGAGTGGAGCTGTGGCATTTTTCAGTATAAATTTGAGGCCATGCTCTCCATAACTACAGATTTCTCCCACATTTGCACTCTGCTACCCATTACTACTGGGATCTCTCACACTACAAGGCTGGTTTTAAAGTGGCTCAGGCTCATTTGGTCCTTCGGATTTAGTGTGTCCTTTGGGTTGGGAATCTTACGTATTCATGAAATAGCAACAGGTAGGAGTGCAGGTTGCAACACTACTACTCTTACCACATTCCCTCTGGATTGTTCCAGTTCACATCTTGTCTTCAAAATTCTCAAGGTGAATACCAGAAACCACTGGCCATGGTCTCATATTCCCTAAAACTTGCAGAGATTCTAGTTTTCCAAAATCATCATCACCATATATCATGTCATTGCTCACACCAGGTTGGGCACATATGCTTTGTTAAAAAGCAAGAATCCAGCCACCATGAAGGATGTTGTTTTCCCTTTTGGGGTTGCAGTAATTTTAGAATTGCTGTCATTTGGCTTATTGGGAAGAATAGTTCCAAGGAGGACAGAAGATAAAAAGTCATAATACTTCCCATCCTCACCAGGATTCCCTCAAATTTTAGTTTTTAACTTTCTTTTAATATTAAATATTTTAGGGTTGTGGACCAAATATACAAGGCCTGTTACCTTTTGTCAAATCTTTATGGAAGCATATGGAATTTCCTGTATTATCTCTAAAGCATGTGAGTGCACTTAAACCTGGTGTGGTGGGACACACTTGTAATCCTGGCAGTTGGGAGGATGAGGCAGGAGGATTGCAGTGACTTCAGGGCCAGCCGGGGCTACTTAGTAAATTCAAGGCCAGCCTGAACTTTGTAGTGTAGCCCTGTCACACACACAAAATAAACCCCAATAAATACATAAATAAAAATAATTAAAACATGTGAGCACACTTGAATCGTGATTCTTCAGTTTTAGGACCTAAACCAAAAAGTGAACACCTAAGAAAAATCTCATTCCATATTTAATAATATCATATAGGTTTTGAGTCATTACTTGGGTTAAATGAAAATAGTTCAGGACATTCAGTTCTTGGTTAGCTGCTTCCAAGGCAGAAATATCATGGCAGAAGCATGTGGAGGAGCTAAGCTGCTCAGTTCAAGGAGGGCAGGAAGGAGCTGAGGAGCAGAGTCAGAGAGGATCAGGCAGGGGACCATATGTGTTACCCACGGTCACGCCTCCCTGATGCAGGAGGACACACCCCGGAGTGTGACTGACTGCTCAGCTCAGTGTGTCTTAATCCAAAGATGAGACATTATTGTTAACAATCACAGCAGTGTGGTAAAAGACAAAAGAGAATCCAGAAATCTTTTGAATTTCCAAAATTGAGGCATAATTGCCTAATTATAATTTGTTATGGTTCAGATCTAAATTGCCGCACAAAGCCTCAAGTGTTTGAAGGTGACTGGGTTACAGGGACATTACAGCTGACTTGCTTTTAGGAGGTGAGGTCTGGTTGGAAGAAGTAGGTCACTGTGGACATAACCCGGAAGTGTTTATCTCCCTTCCCAGATCTTCCCTTGACTCTGCTTTCTGGATGCAATGAGATAAAGGGCTTTCCTAGGCCCAGCCCCTTCCACCCTGCTGTTCGGCCTTGGACCTAGCTGACTATGGACTGAAACCTCTAAAAGCCGTGAGCCAAAATAAACCTTTGCCCCTTAAGCTGTGAGTGTTATGAATTTTGGCCCAGGAGCCAAGGAAGTGACTATGACATGATTCGTGAGGAGGAAATATGCTATTAAAATAATGTATGCCTACATCTGTAAGCCTAAAGGGAACTTTACAATGCATTTGAAATGAAAATAAAAAGATACAAAAATATTTGGATTGTGGTCTCATTTAAAAAAAAGACACAGGAAAAATAAAAAGAGGATCTCCTTCAATAAGAAAATAAATATGCATGGTATTTGTTAGCAAAGAATAAATTTAAGCTTCTTTCTATGACACTACAGATACACAAACATTTGCTCAATAAAAACACAGGTTAGAAGGCAAAAGGGATAAATGAAAACAATAATTTGATTTTGATTTGAGATTGTCACCAATTTTCACTTGGAGTTTTGCTAATTTTAATATAGCTCCTTCAGTAAAGTAATTGAAGAAAAATGCCTGGGGTTTGTTTTGTATAAATATCTATTTCTCAGGTTTTCTTTCAGCTATAATTTCTCATAAAAAATTTTTCCTTTAGCACTTTAAATTGAAGTACTTTGTCCTCCCTCTACACTATTATTGCAATTATGTCCTGCATAGTCAGTGCAGCAATTAAAACAATTAATCATCTACTGCCTCACCTTACAACTTTTTTCTTGACCTACATACATTTTAATTGTTACTGATATTTAAATATTTGGCATATTACCCAATTAGATTTGAATTCCTTGTGGTTGGAGAGGCCCTCCAATAAATCTTGGGTTTTCTCAAATTATCCATCACTTTCCTTTGTATGTACACATGGCCTCAATAAAAATTGTGGAATAAATTCAAGAGGAGGGCTTTTTGACTTAAAGAGGGCAACTGATTTAATTTCCCATACTATTCCTTCATCCAGCAAATATTGATCAAATACTCCTGCAAGCATTGGTGCTATTGAATAGAGAAATTGTAACATATTCCTGGATTGGAATAGAAAACAATATAACAGTTATTTATATAAACACTAAAGAATAATTAAGGCAAAGTAAGGGGGAGAAAAAAAGATCAAATTGATTTCTATTTTAATAGTGGTAAGAGCAGGTAATTTTGGTAACATTGGTGCAAAGACCTGAATGCTGTGAGGGAGAAATCATGTGATAACAGAGATTATTTCAAACAGAATGAATAATAGTGGTCATGCTCTAGGAAAGGAAGTACCTGTGTAGCTTAAGTAAGTACAAGGAAGAGAAAGAGTGGTAGAGAGAGAGGTTAAGCAGGTAGCCAAAGGCCAGATCAGATACCTGCTTCTAGGATTTGGGATTTTATCTTAAATATGCTAGGAAACATTGAGAATATTTTGATAAGTGAAGTCATTCTTCTAGTTGCTGTTGAGAATAGATTGTAAAGGCTCAAGAAAAGAAACAGGAAGGAGAGTGGCTTAGTCTGTTGTTTTGTGCTGCTCATGAAGGGCAGAGATTTCTATTTACTGTTCTGGTGGCTGGAAAGGCCAAGCTAAAAAGACCTGCATTTGTAGGGGCCCTCTCATGCACCTCCTCCCATTTTGGGAAGTGAAAAGGTAAGAAAGCACAGTACACGTGTGTGTGTGGGAGTCGGCACAGAACACACCCTCCACAAAGATGCCCCTCCTGAGATGAACAGGCCACTTCCATAATGAGGGCATTAGTCTATGAACTGGGGAAGAACTCACAACCTAACCACCTTCTACAGTTTCCAACTCTCAAAGCTATTTGGTTGGGGATTAAGTTTCCAATAAAAATTTTGAGGGTGCATTCAAAACATGGCAAAGGGAACACTACTATGGTGAATAGGCAAGAAACAGCAATAAAATGAACTACCAGTGGGAGTAGTAAGAAATAATCAGAACTTCAGTATTTTTAGAAAAGATTTGTTGATATACTTCATGTACCTTATTAAAAGAAAAGGCTAAAAAATCAGATTTAAATCTAGCTTTGAAAGCTGGATAATTGATATTATTATTTAATGATAGGGAACATCCAGAGAGAATAAATTTGGCATACAAAATGTGTAATTTTATTTAGAACATCATATGTTTTAGAGGAATCATAAAGAGTAGTACTAGTTAAACTTTACACTAACACATAACTATAAAATAACAGGAAATTAGCTCAACTGACATTTATTTACTTTTGCTATTATAATGTAATCTATATTGGTGATGGTGAAGGGACAAAGAGGGCATTCAGCCCTTGAGTTTCTTATTCTTTTCTCTTCTCCTCTCAAGAAATTCAGTTATAAATACCTTAGTTTTCTGAACAAGGTCAGCATTTACTCCAGAGAGAGAGAGGAGCTATAGTGACCTAGATCCAACCAGACCTCATGTAGAGCAAGGAGGGTGTCATTTCAGAAAGACATCCCGGTACAGGGGGTCAGAAGCCAAGTGCAGTGAGGAGGACATCCTTGGGGTGGCACCATTTTGTAGGGGTTATGGGAGCCATAGCTAGTGGGAGAGACATCCACAGAGCAGAGCAGAAGTCCTTGAGATGTCAGAGTGCACACTGAGGGGAGATGTGGGGGCAGGAAGGTGGCAGCTTGAAATGGGAGGCTGGAACACAAGTAATGTGAGAAGAGTCCACATGAATGGGGGCAGTCAGCAGACTGGATTTGCATGTGAGATCCTGAGTGGGATATGGAGAATGTCTTTTCCACAGAAGATCCTGGCATGAGGTGTGCTTATTTGTTCTGTTCTCACAGCTACCACCTTAGATTTAAATTTGTGTTAAATTGGTTTGGACAGAAATAGCAGGTCCTCACATTCAAGATGAGGGGATCATGCATGAGCATGAAGGTCTGCCTGCAGGAATGTGGGGCCACCCTAAGTGCTTGTCCAGCTCAGTAACTAATCTCTCACCTCTACCCTTTTTGGACCAGAATTGTGAGCAAGATAATCTTTTAAAATATTCAGCTCAATTATTTCATTATAATAATAAAAAGTAGACTACTATAATGGTCATACATTAATATTAACTTCCAGGTTTTTGAAGACTACATTGTGGTCTTGTAGAAAATTCACACTGTAGTATGGGGGGTGGGTGATGAAATAGCAAGCAGGCAATTCACATCCTTCCGATAAATATTTACAATTGTGGAGAAAAAAAAATTATGTTGAATACACTTTATGCAAACTCTTGGGACCAGAAATATTTGATTTTGAAGACTTCTTGGGGGAATTTTTGGAATATTTGAATATACAATGGGATATCTTGAAGAAAGCATGCAAGCATAACTATGAAATTTATTTATGTTTTATGTACGCCTTACTTGTATGTCTTAAAGGTATTTTTATACATGCTAAGGCACCTGTGTTTTGACTGCGACTGGTCACATTAAGCCAGGTATGGAATTTTCTATTTGGGGATCCTATCTGTGCTCAAAATGTCTCAACTGGAACATTTGAATCTCAAATTTTCATAGGGGGGATTCAGCCTATACTTGCAACTATTTTGTAAGTTTAACATTGATTCAAAATTTGAAAAATAGGTTTAAGTATTTAATATCCTTTTAGTAACATATATATACTTTGAATTCTCTTTTTAAATTAAATATTTCCCATACTTTGTAATCATTCATAACAAATTGGTTCAATTAAGGCATAGTTTGCTCTCCACCTTATTGCAGAAAGCAGATTTATCAAATATATTATTACTTATCATGAGTCGACAATTTTTAAGAGTTTAATATCAGTTTCTTTATCATGTGTGATGCAAATTCTAAGCCAATTGTAAATATTGTCTATTTTATTGAAATAATATACTGCTCCAACATCAGTTTCTGTGTTAATGTTAGTAGGCTGTTACGAAAATTGCCTCAAAAATAATACTTATTTAACAAAATAAAGAATTATTTTTCCTTCATATCATAGTCTAATGTTGACTGGCTACATTGGGAATTAGAAAAAAAGACTCCTTCTATCTAGTAAGCAGCTTAGTCACCAGTTTTGGAGAATCAGAGTATTCCCTGACTCCTCTGTCAAGTGAGGTAAGAGGGCATCTAAATTTAAGGACACATCTAATTGTGAGTTATATCTTTGATTTGCTACTCAAAGTGCATCTCCAACCACCAGGATTTAGCTTGAAATGCAGAATTTCAGGCCCCCATCCTGGACCAAATTCATGAGTTTGTATTTTAACAAGTTCCCTGTGTAATTTAAATGATAATAAAACTTTGAGAAATATTAGTTTCCCTCACTTCTTTCCATAATCTAGCATTTAGAATACAGTTACATGGTCTATGCTAAATAAAGAGAAGTTCTAAAATGTAGCCTGCTTCTCTCTCCAGTTAGAAAAGGCATTTTAAAGAGTGGCCTAATAATATTTTATAATAGAACTTCCTGTATTAATAAAACTATATTCCAGCATTGAAAGTTTACTGAGTTACAGAAGAATCTGCATTTTAACCAAATGCCCATGAGAGTCTCTTTATTTACATTTGAGGACCAGAGCACATCTAATAATTTGTAGTCTTCCCCAACTCCCAGAGACTGCAATGTTTAAAAAAAACTTTTCTTTCAAGTTGCACATAAAGATGCCAGTATTGGAATAACTTTATAAAAATCACCCATTATAAAATCACTTGAAATTTAAAAGGAATAAAGTTAGATAGAATGTAGGTTTAAGCTATATCTACACACTGTTTGATTTATGATACTATTTAATTTTTCTGTCATTTCATAAATTTTAAATGCAAAGAGAAGAAATATTTCTGTTGCTGCTGGCTATATTTTTATTTGCAAGCCTGATATATAAACCCTGATGACAACTATTGTGTTTCTTTATTGGGGCTTGTCTCTTATTTCAGGAAATTATTTGAGGAATAAAAAGCTAGTATTTTAACAATAATGTCCCATTTGTTAGGATCAGTGACTCCAGGCAAACCTGCTTTTCAAAAGAAAACTCAAAGCCTAAATTCAGCCAAGCAGGATCTCAGAAATAAGAGCTGTCCTGGGGCTCTTGTGCACACTTGTGCACCACACACACACATACACACACACACACAGAGCTGTGTTAGTTTTACCTCTAGAGTCCCATTCCCTGATTCACTCAAATCTACATTTCCTTTTAGAAATCCAACATTTCCTTCTTCTAGAAGTTTCAGTGGAGGAAATAATTATAAAACATCAGGTACCTTTAGTGGCAGGACAAAAAGCAAAGTGAAAAAAGTAAAAGCTATCAATTTCACATATAGGTAAGTAAACATTTTATAAGGTTTTGAGAATTTGTTAAAATTCAATGTAGTTTCTCATGTTTATGAATGAACAAATAGCCATGTTTAGGATTACTTTTTAAAAATTATTTTTATGCCACATTGCCTGATAAATTATGCTTTGCTTATTGGAAAACTTTATTCTAATAATCCCATTCTATTCTGATAACACTAAAAAAATTAGTCTGTATACCATTTCAGAACAATTCCTATGAATAAGTAGTTTTGAATATGTTTATTTCCCTAATTAACAGACTATAAAAAATGACTTCCAAAATTTGGTCAAAATAGATTTTAATTTACATATTTATTGACTCTCTTTAATTCTGGAGCTAGAGAATGACAGGAAAGCAAAGTACAATGTTTTCTAGTCACAGGCACTGGGTTTTTCTAAATAGGGAGGCCTGCATTTAACTTGAAGCATCACATACATAAAGCCAGATCTAGTTAATCAAATGTGGCAGGTAGGAAAAGAATAAAATCACAACACATGGCAGAGTAAGACAGACCATTTAAAATGGTAATGCACTCAATTGTCATATTATTTTCCTCTTGATATGCCTTGGCATTTGCTCTTGTCAGTTATTTGGTGTAGTTTGTCAGCTGAATATCAAAACTATCATGACAAGCAAATAAATAGGAAATAGGAGAAAATATATGCTTACAGGAACCACAGCTGAGTGTGAGTGGCAGGCTCCCACTGATACTGATGTCTGAATTCTCTTTTTGGACTAGAAGGCTAAGAACCCTTAACTCTCTGTGGTTATAATGTGATTTTCTGATAGTAAACACACACACATACACACTCCATCCAAACAGTAAAAACATTTAAAGTCATATTGGTTAACTCATCAAATCTACTTTCAAGGCCAATTTTATGGATGCATACACCAGGCTTAATGCTTAGAATGAATTGCGCATTGTTGAAAACATCAGCCGGTACCATGCATCAGGTGACCAGGAGTCCCCTGATGAGGAGACTTCATTGTTCATTTACTGTTTGCATGAATGAATTAGTCAGTTTTCCATTGCTGGGACAAAATGCTTGACTTCTACAACTTAAAGGAAGAAGGATTTATTTTGACTCTTGGCCTCAGAGGTTTTTGCCCATTGGCAGGTAGCTCCAAGGCAAAAACATCATGGCAGAGAAGCATGACAGAAGAAAGCTTTTCACCTCATGGAGGCCAGGAATAGAGGGAGGGGATAGCAAAGCAAGGGATGAATTTTTCAAAGGCATTTTGCAGTCCAACTGAGCCCCAGCTCCTAGAAGAATATTTAGCTATGAACTCATCAGTGGATTAATTGGCTGATGAGTACAGCACAACATAAACCAATCACTTCAAAAAGCCCCATATTTGAATATATGAGACTTTTAGAGGAAAATACTTTATAACATTTTATAAACCATAACATTTTGTTCTTATACCCCAAAGGTCTTATATCTGTCTCATTACAAGAATGCATTCAGGAGTTGTGCAGAACACGCCGAATTAGCCCACTGCAGACAGGCAGCCACCTGGTTCCACACTACAAAGATGCAGAGGACACCAGACCACCAGACCACAGCACTGAGCCCCGCTGCTCCCGGCCCAGACGTAGGGGCTTCTGAGCTGCCATCCCACTGGTCCTGGTCCAGAGGAAGGGGCTTCCCGGTCACCATCCCTCCCGCTGCTCCCAACCCTGAGGAAAGGGCTTTTAGGCCACCTTCTGTGCCCCTGCTCTGGGCCCAGAGGAAGGGGCTTCCAGGTCACCATCCCTCCCACTGCTCCCGGACAAGAGGTAGGGGCTTCTGAGCTGCCATCCCACTGCTCCTGGTCCAGAGGAAGGGGCTTCCTGGCTACCATGCCTCCCGCTGCTCCCAGCCCACGGGAAAGGGCTTTTGGGCCACCATCCCTACCTCTGCTCCTGGCCCCTGTCCCACCTCTCCCAGCTCAGAGGAGGTAGTCCATGCAGGTGCCAACATCCCCCCACCCCAGTCGAAATGAGAAAACATGTAAATAAGTCTCAAAACCAGACTTCCAGATCACCTACAGCAACCCCAAAGGGAAATGAGATGGAACACTCTGATATTCAACCACCTGGACCCACTGAACTGGCAACAAAAGGGGATCTGGAAAAAATGAAATCAGAAATAATTTCTCAGATAACAGGAGAAATTGTGCCCCTAGTGCAAGACATGATTAATAAATCTAGAGAGGAGATCAGGAACATGAAGGAATCCCAACATAGGAAACAAATGGAATCCATAAAACAGATGCAAACAGATTTCCAGGACATGAAAAACTCCACTGAAAGTCTACACAGCAGAATGAGCCCATGGGAGGACAGAATTTCAGATATAGAAGATAAGATTGCAATTAGTGACCAGGAAAAGAGAAATTGCTTCAAAATTATAAGGGAACATGAGAAATCAATCCAGCAACTGCTAGATGATGCAAAGAAGAATAACATAAGACTGACTGGAGTCAATGAAGAAACAGGAGAGAGTGGAGATGACATAAAAAAACTCTTCAGAGAAATAATGGCAGAAAACTTCCCAAGCAGGGGAAAAGAGCTTGACATACAGATAAGTGAGGCATATAGGACTCCAAATAGCCTTGATCAAAAAAATCTACACATAGGCATATAATTGTTAAGATTCCAGAAACACAACAGAAGAACAAAGTTCTACAAGCAGTTAGAGAAAAGAAACAAATCACATACAAAGAAAAGCCCATCAGAATCACAGCAGACTTCTCAACACAAACCATCAAGGCAAGAAGAGCTTGGACTGACATATTCCAAGCCCTCAAAGAAAACAGCCTCCAACCCAGATTGATCTACCCTGCAAAACTATCTCTCAAAATTGATAGAGAAATAAGATACTTTCATGACCAAGAGCACCTTAGAAACTTCGTGAATACCAAACCAGCACTCCAAAGAATTTTACACAATAGCCTAGGAACAGACATTGAGGATCACAACCCCAGGAAGCAAAGCAGAATGAACCCATCTGGCATGACAAGAAATTAAATGGAAAGAGGGAGAACCCAACAAAAGGAAAAAGTCATGGCAATGACAAGTCAATATGTTTCAGTTATAACCCTCAATGTTAATGGTCTCAATTCACCAATCAAAAGAAATAGACTGGCAGAATGGGTCAAGAAGCAAAATCCAACAATATGTTGTGTACAAGAAACACACTTAATTCAAAAGGAAACTCATAGACTGAAAGTTAAAGGGTGGAAAACAATACTCCATGTGACGGGAACCCCCAAAAAAGCAGGAGTAGTTATCCTCTTGGCAGATCAAGTAGATTTCAAACCAAAACTGATTAAGAGATATGAAGAAGGACACTAAATCCTTGTAAAGGGAAGAATCCAAGAGGAAGAGATGACAATCATAAATATCTATGCACCAAACACTAGTGCACCCAACTATGTAAAACAAATACTAAAAGACATGACAAGGCATATATGCACTAATACAATTGTAGTGGGGGACCTCAACATACCACTGTCACAAATAGATAGATCAACTAGACTAAAAATAAGTAATGAAATGCTAGAACTCAATCGAACTCTTGAACAAATGAACTTAACAGATGTTTACAGAGTGTTCCACCCCACAAAATCAGAATACACATTCTTCTCAGCTGCACATGGGTCATTCTCAAAAATAGACCACATACTCACACATAGAGCATGTATAACTAAGTGCAAAGGAATTGAAGTTATCCCCTGTATATTATCAGACCATAGGGTGATGAAATTGGAGATCCATAGCAAAAGAAACTCAAAAAATTTCATAAACACATGGAAACTGAACAGCACACTTCTGAATAACCAATGGGTCACAGAGGAAATTAAAGAAGAAATCAGACAGTTCCTTCATTCAATTAAATGACAATGACAATACAACATATCGGAATCTGTGGGACACAATGAAAGCAGTCTTACAAGGGAAATTCATAGCAGTGAATATGCATATTAGGAAAACAGAACAACCCCAATTAAAGAACCTGATGCTGAACCTCAAGCTTCTAGAAAAAGAAGAGCAGGACAACCCCAAAGCTCATACAAGGGAGGAAATTATAAAGATCAGAGGAGAAATCAATGCAATGGAGACTAAAAGAATGATACAAAAAAATCAATGAAGCCAAGAGTTGATTCTTTGAAAAAATCAATGAAATTGACAAAACCTTAGCCAACCTTATCAGAAAAAGGAAAGAAAAGGCCCAATTCCATGCAATTAGGAATGAAAAGGGTGAAATGACAACAGAACCAGCAGAAATACAGAGGATCATCAATACCTACTTCCAGAACCTATATGCCAATAAGATGGACAACACAGAAGAAATGGACAGATTCCTAGATATGTATGAATGACCAAACTTGAATGAAGAAGACCTAAAAATTCTGAACAACCCAAAAATATCAACCAATGAAATTGAAAATGTAATTAAAAACTTATCAACTAAGAAAAGCCTGGGCCCTGATGGCTTCACTGCTGAATTCTACAAGACATTTAGAGAGGAACTGCTGCCACTATTGTTTAAACTCTTCAATGAAATTGAAAGGGAAGCAATACTCCCAAATTCATTCCTGGAAGCAAGCATCACCTTGATCCTCAAAGCAGAGAAAGACCCAACCGAAAAAGAGAACCATAGGCCAATCTCAAGAATGAACATAGATGCAAAAATAGTTAATAAGATACTGGCAAACAGAATGCAGAAGATCATCAAGAAGATCATACACCCTGATCAAGTGGGATTCATCCCAGGGATGCAGGGATGGTTCAACAAACATAAATCAATCAATGTAATACATTATATCAATAGAGCCAAGGACAAAAACCATATGATTATCTCCATAGATGCAGAAAAAGCATTTGACAAAATCCAGCATGCATTTATGATAAAAACCCTACAAAACATTGGAATAGATGGTCTCTACCTCAAACTGATAAAAGCCATCTAAGAAAAACCAACAGCCAATATCATACTAAATGGTCAAAAACTGAAATCCTTCACACTAAAATCAGGAACAAGACAAGGATGTCCACTATTACCACTCTTGTTCAATATAGTTCTGGAAACATTAGCCACCACAATTAGACAAGAGAAAGAAATAAAAGGAATAAAGATAGGAAATAAAGAAGTCAAATTGTCATTCTTTGCAGATGACATGATGCTCTATATAGAAGACCCCAAGAACTCCACCAAAAGTCTTCTAGACTTAATAACCAAATTCAGTCAAGTAGCTGGTTACAAGGTCAACACACAAAATCAATAGCTTTCCTCTACACCAATGACAGACTCACTGAGAGAGAAATAGGGCAAATAATTCCTTTCACAATAGCATCCAAAAAACTGAAATACCTAGGAATCAACCTAACGAAAGTAATCAAAGACCTCTTCTCTGAAAACTATGGCACTCTGAAAAGAGAGATTGAAGATGATATCAGAAAATGGACAGACATCCCCTGCTCCTGGGTAAGAAGGATTAATATAGTGAAAATGGCCATACTTCCAAAACTGCTATATAGATTTAATGCAATTCCAATTGAGATCCCAGTAGCATACTTCATGGGCCTTGAGAAAACAATCCAAAAATTCATTTGGAACAAGAAGAGACCCAGAATAGCAAAAGCAATTCTAAGTAACAGAGACATGGCAGGAGGTATCACAATCCCCAACCTGCAACTCTACTACAAAGCTACTGTGATAAAAACAGCATGGTACTGGCAAAGAAACAGACTTGAGGACCAGTGGAACAGATTAGAAGTTGCAGAAACAATGCCAGACACACTCAGCCATCTCATCTTTGACAAAGGAGCCAAACACCCTCAGTGGAGGAAAGATACCTCTTTAATAAATGGTGCTGGAAAAATTGGGCTTCAACTTGCCAAAGATTAAAACTACACCTATATCTCTCACCATGCACTAAACTAAAATCAAAATGGATTAAAGATCTAAATATTAAAATAGAAACTCTGAACCAGTTGGAACGGAGGTTAGGTAGAACCCTTGAAGACATTGGTGTAGGAAAAGATTTTATGAACAAAACCTCAGTTGCCTGTGAACTAGCACAAATGATCAACAAGTGGGATCTCTTCTTATTGAAAGGCTTCTATACAGCAAGAGAAACCACCAGCAGTGTGAAGAGACAACCCACAATGTGGGAAAATATCTTCACCTGCTCTTCCTCAGACAAAGGTCTACTATCTTGAATCTATAAAGAACTTAAAAAGATCAGACCTCCCAAATTTAAAGACCCAATCTAAAAATGGGCATCTGAAATGAACAGACATTTCTCAGACAAAGAAGTAGAAATAGAAAATAAATACATGAAAAAATGTTCAACATCACTGGTCATTTGAGAGATGCAAATGAAAACAACATTGAGATTCCACTTCACTCCAGAAAGAATGGCTGCTATCATGAAATCAACCAGTAACAAATGCTGGTGGGGCTGTGGGGAAAGAGGAACGCTTCTCCACTCCTGGTGGGAGTGTAGACTGGTACAAGCACTGTGGAAATCAGTATGGAGATACCTCAAAGAACTAGGACTGGAAGTCCCATTTGACCTTGCTATTTCAGTGCTGTATCTTCCCCTAGCAATTAAAAGACTCATACCACAGTGATATATGTGCACCCATGTTCATAGCAGCACAGTTTGTAATAGCTAAAACTTGGAAACAGCCCAAATGCCCATCAACTGGAGACTGGATAAAGAAAATTTGTTATTTTTATAAAATGGAGTACTACTCAGCCATAAAAAATGAGAAATTAGGGAGGTGATACTCTTAAGTGAAATATATAGCATACACATGTATAAATACCAAATAGTTTCTCTGTTGTGAGAAACTGAAAGTGTAAATAAGGACTAAATGTATAATAGGTAATGTGATATAGGAAGAAAAGGGGCAAAGGGGAAGGAAGTGGGAGGGCTAGGGGAAAGGATAGAAGGGAATGGGATTAATATGAGAAAATGGAAAAATCGGAACAAATTCTTGGTAAATAGGGAGGAATGGAAGGGTTAAAGGGAGGGCTGGGCAAGGGTGAAAAATAAGAACCAAGAGAGACTATGTAAAGGTGCAAATTTCCAATGATGAATGTCATTCTATTGTATACCTAAAATGTACCAGTGTTTAGAATGAATAATTGATAGTGTAAAATAGGAAGAAAAGGTCCAAAGGGGTAGGGGTAGTGGGAGGAGCAGGGGAAAGGAAAGAAGGGGGGAAAAAAAAGAATGCATTCAAGCCATTTCCAAAAGTTCATAAATTCTTAACTGTTCCATATCTGCTCAAAAGTCCAAGCGAAAATATTCTCAGGGACAAATTCTTAGCTGTTAACCTATTTAACATAAATAAATAAATAAATAAATAAATAAATAAATAAATAAATATTTAAGTATTGCCATTATACTATTGCACAGGGTAAACATACGTGTTCCAAAGGGAAGGAATGGGGGGGAAAGAAAAGAATTGGACCAAAGCCCAGAAGGATAAACATTAGATTCCATAGTTCCACATCCAGTCCAGCATCTGGGCAATATGGTGGCAAAATTCACCAAAGGGCATGGGCAGCCCCATCCTTATGGCCTTGGTCATCCTAGCCCAGATAGCCTCTCTTTTCTGCTGGCTCTGCTCAAGAGCTGCAGCTCTCGACCCCCACGAGCACAGAGGAGGTGAGCCATGTGGGCAGCAGCAGCAGCCCCCCACCCCAAGAAATGAGAGGACACATAAACAAGCCTCAAAAAAGATGTCCAGGTCACCTACAGCAACCCCAAAGGGAAATGAGATGGAACATTGTGATACTCAACCACCTGGACTCCCTGAACTGTCAACAAAAGAGGTCTGTAAAAAAATGAAATCAGAAATAATTTTTCAGATAACAACAGAGAATGTGCCCATAGTGCAAGACATGATTAATAAATATAGAGAGGACACAAATTAAAAAAATAGAGGAGCTGAGGAACATGATGGAATGCCAACATAGGAAACAAATGGAATCCATAAAGCAGATGCAAACAGATTTCCAGGAGATTAAAAACTCCACTGAAACTCTATGCAGTAGAATGAGCCAACAGGAGGATGGAATTTCAAATATAGAATATAGGACTGCAATTAGTGACCAGGAAAAGAAAAATTGATTCAAAATTGATAAATAGCCAGTACAGCACAAGGAAAGGTGTGCAACCCTAGAATCAGAATAATACTAATCAGTATAATAACAAGATTGAATTATACATTCACTTGGGAGATGAAGTTAAAAGTTTTAAAAGAACAAATGTCAGCTTAGGTGTGAACCATTTAGAACTGTCTAATGCTGCTAATGTGAATGTAAAATGACAAAACCATTTTGAAAAACAATATAGAAATTTCTTGTGTTACTGTTAAGAACCAACAGTCCTGTTCTTAAGTTTTTACTTGAGAGGAATTAAAACACATGTTCACAATAGATTTGTACATACAAGTTGACTATCCCTTATCCAAAATTCTTGGTATGAGAGTGTTTCAGATTTTTGTTTGAAATCCACTTGATCTGCAAAGAGGATAGCTACTCCTGCTTTTTGTTTTTTGGGTTCTTGTCACATTGAGTATTGTTTTCCACCCTTTAACTTTCAGACTATGAGTTTCATTTTGAATTAAATGTGTTTCTTGTATGCAGCATATTGTTGGATCTTGCTTCTTGACCCATTCTGCCAGTCTATTTCAATTGGTGAGTTGAGACCATTAACATTGATGGTTATAATTCATACATATTGATTTATCATTGTCATGACTTTTTCTGTTTGTTGTATTCTCTTCCTTTTCTTTTAATTTCTGTCTTGCCCAATGGATTCATTCTGCAGTGTTTCCTGGGGTTGTGATCCTCGTTGTCTTTTCCTAGGATATTTTCTAAAAATTTTTGAGTGCTGGTTTGGTATTCATGAAATCCCTAAGGTGCTCTTTGTCATGAAAGTATCTTATTTCTCCATCAATTTTGAAAAATAGTTTTTCAAGGTACATCAATCTGGGTAGGAGGCTGTTTTCTTTTAGGCCTTGAAATACATCACTCCAAGCTCTTCTTGCTTTCAGGGTTTGCACTGAGAAGTCTGTTGTGATTCTGATGGGCTTTCCTTTGTATATGGTTTCTTTCTTTTCTCTAACTGCCTGTAGAATTTTGTTCTTCTGTTGGGTTTCTGGAATCTTAACTATTATATGCCTATGTGTTGATTTTTTTTTATCACAGCTACTTGGAGTCCTATATGCCTCACTTGTATGTATGTCAAGTTCTTTTCCCCTGCTTGGGAAGTTTTCTGTCATCATTTCTGTGAACAGATTTCTATGTCATCTGCACTCTCTCCCCTTTCTTTATTGACTCCAGTCAGTCTTATGTTATTCTTCTTTGCATCATCTAGCAGCTGCTGGATTGATTTCTCATGATCCCTTAAAATTTTTAAGAAATTTTTCTTTTCCTGGTCAATTGTAATCTTATCTTCTATACATATCCTCTCATTGGCTCATTCTACTGTGTAGAGTTTCAGTGGAGTTTTTAATCTCCTGGAAATCTGTTTGCATCTGTTTTGTGGATTCCATTTGGGTTTTTTTGGTACCAGGGATCGAACTTGGGTCCTTGAGCTTGTGCGGCAGGCAGTGAAGTTTGTTTTCTTAAAAAAATTTCTATCTATGTTCATACTTTTTTCTTCTATTATCTTTATCCAGTTTTAGTGTTAGCACAATGTTGATTTCCTAAAATGAGGGGAGAAGTGTTCCTTCTTTTTTCTGCTTTAAATGTTTGTTATAATTTATCAGTTAAAATGTATATGAGCCTGCTGTTGTCATATAGGTAGGTTTTCAAGCTAGGAGCATATTTTCTTTAATAGGTGCTCTTCAAATTTTATATTTCCTCCCAAGTTAGTTTCATTAATTTGTCTTCCCAGGTACTTCTTTGAAGTTGTCAAATTTATTTCAAAAATAGATTTTTGTAATATGCTTTCTATATCTTTTTAAATTCTGTAAAATCTGTGGTAATGTCTCCTAGATCTTGATATTGTAATTTTAAAAATGTATAATTGATATTGTGTAATAGGAGGAAAAGGTCTAAAGGAGTAGGGGAAGTGGGAGGGGTAGGGGAAAGGAAAGAAGGGGAAAAAATATGAGAAAAGAAAAAAAGAAAACAAAGTGTTTGTATATAGGGAAGGGTGGAGGGGGTGAACAGAGAGCAGGGGAAGGGGAAAAATCAGAACCAAGATACATCATGTAAAGGTACAAGATCCAAATGATGAATGTAACTGTATTTTATAACTAAAATGTACCAATAAACTTAATAGAAAAAAAGTAAGAGCTGCAGTTCTCCTTGGAAAATGGAGGAAGGTTTTCTCATTTCTCATGGGTTCACAGGTTTCAATTAATGGGCAGCTGCTTTCAAAGTAGAAACACCATGGTGGAGAGAGATGGCAGAGGGAAGCTGTTCAATTCATAGCAGCTACCAAGGCAGGGACGAGCCAGATTGAATGGTACACTTTCCAAAAGCAAGCCCCCAGTGCCTCATCTCCGCCAACTAGACACCACTTCCTAACAGAACACGTGTCAGTGGATTAATCCTCTGATGAGTATAGTGCCCTCCTGGTACATCCAGCTTCTGAAAGTCCCACCTCTAGATACCTGAAACTTTGGGAGTGTTTAGAACTAAATCATAGCAGTATGCTTCATCAGTACTGAGAAAAGAATAATTCCATTCTGTAAAAGCAAACCACACTTAGAAATTAGGATAATTACTTATTTATATATCAATTAGTGCTGTTTCAAAGATCAACAAAGTCATGAGAATAGGCAGTAACTTCCCCCAAAATTACTGAACATTATTTTTGGAAAAAGCATTTGTCAGTTCAAGCAGATTGCACTTTGATGTGCAGCATATGAGAATCTCCCTGCTGTCTTGAAAGACTCTCAGTAATAAAAGTCTATTCTAGCTAACTTACAAAAAGAAGCACTTGAAGTGTTGATTGCCTCCACAATTTAGTGCCTGCTATGTGCAAAACTCATAAGTTAATGTAGCTGTTTCCTCGTGGGTTAATAAGAAGAAACAATCAGTATAAGGAAAAAATATTCTTCTTTTTCAGTGCAGGAGAATTAAATCTGCCATTCCAAGAGTGCCACGAAGGATCATTCCTCCTGTGCTCCACCTGAACTCCACAGGGTTTTGTGTGGAGCACTAAGAATCAAGTACACCCAACGTCACTTTCTCTGATTCTCAGCTTAGTAGGTTTATGCCCAATTTAAGCAGTAAATCACTCAAAATACTGCGCAGCAATCAAGTACTGTGGGTTTTTAAAGAGCTCTAAATTCTCTTAGAAATTTGAAAAGGTGTACTGGAGTGCACACACTCCAGTTCTATGCACTGCTAACTGACTGACTGCAACAAGGAATGATTAAAATTTATGTGTATTCTATTATATCGCTTTCCTGTATTTTCCTTGGGGGGAAGGGAATAAATTACACTTTCTCCCCACTGATTAAATATCCAGAAATAATTTTCTAGAATTCATAGAAATGTTAAGCTCAACCAAAGGGTTAAATGATTAGGTATACAATGTGTACAACAAATATCTTACTAGAATGCAATTGCATTCAGTGTTTTCATGTTTTTAAATATTATAAAGTCCTTATAACTCCTATGAAAGTGTGGAAGTATTAGCATTTTGCTTTCAGTTCATTTACATTCTATTTTGCTAAAGAAATAAGTACTCAAGGAAATTATTACCTCAAGTAAATTTTGCAGATTAAGTAGACTTTCAGATTCTTGTTTTTATTATAACCTTTTCCTAAATGTTATCAAATATATTCCCTACTATATACATGTGTATTTTTATATATTAATGTATTTTCTTCAATTTTCCATCTATTTTGTGCTTAAAAAATTGTGATTGTCATCATATATTATTTCTTAATATTTTCTCTTCATTGCATGAAAAACAAACATTAACAAAGGGAAATGAGTTTTGTGGAACTAAAATTTTGATTTAGATTTTAAAGGTAGAAGACTATCTCAGAATCTGTTTTGAGTTCTCTGAGATATATAATTGCTGGGAGAAGGAAAATGTTTTCCAAGTAGGCTCAAGGCAGAAGGTGAAGGGAGATGGCACTGCCAGCAGGGACACCTGGCACAGTGAGTGAGGACAAAGACCAAACACAAAAATAAGGGATAGAGAAAAAGTAGAGAACATTTGCAAGAGAAAAATGTCTTTGTTTAGGTAAAAAGTTATGAAGTCAACAGAATTAATAATTACTGCTTGGATAAGAGCTAAAGCTCTTCTACTGAAGTAGGAAGGAAGGAAAATTATGAGTTGTGGATGTAATGCTGCAGTTGTCATTTAATAGGTGTGGAGTTTCTATCTTGCAAAAAGAAAAATGTTTTGGAGATTGATGTTGATTGCTCAATAATGTAAATATGATAAACTGTACAAAAATGTTAACGTACTAAACTGCACTTTGAAATAACAAAGATGTGATTCCTAAATGGTCAAATGGAGATACCAAATAATCACTTCCTTCTCCATTAAGAAGAACCACAACAATAGGGGGGTAGCTGTGTTTTTAGATGAATGACCATGAAAAATTCCTGCGATTCAGCTAGGGAGAAGTTGATTGGAGCCTTACGATACTGAGATTTGGGATAGCAGCATCTGAAGAAGACCAAAGTGTTCTGCCAACTGCAATCCTGGCTCCCTAACTAGGGGTGTTGACTTCTCTTTTCAGAGGAAAGAGTGAGTCAGAGAGGCCCAGAAAACTTCCATCAGTATGGACAATGGCAATCCTAGCTACTGAAAAGTTTTACTCATCACAAAGTTACAAGCCATACTTGTGGTTGGACTACTCACAATAAGCTAAGATATGGAAGCAACATAGATGCCTATCAACAGATGAATGGGTAAAGAAAATGTGATTTATGTTCTCACTAATTTGTGGAAATTAAAGTCAGTTTCAAAGAAGAACAGAGATAGAGAAGGGGAGGAAGGGGTAGGAAGGAAAGAAGTTCTATAAGGGCACCAAAACACAATTACAAAGGAGGAATTAGTTCTGGCTTTCTGTCTCACAGTGTGCTAAGAATTGGTCAAAGTAATCCACTATATATTTAAAAATGACTAGGAAGGAAAATACAAATTTCCCAAGGTATAAAACAATTGATGTGTAAAGAAATGGAAACATTTATTGTACATTGTCTACATGTATATAATTACTATAATCTATCCACAATGATGTCCAAATACTATGTGTCAAGAAAAGGAAAATGTAATATATATACACAATAGGATATTATTCAATCATAAATAGAATAATATGCTATATTTGCAGCAAAATGGATGGAACTGAAGGACACAATGTTAAGGAAAATACGTCATAAAGACAAGCACACTATATATATATTCTGATACATGGATTTTTTAAAAAAGTCAATCAGAATGTATGGTGATGACTGTCAAAGACTCATAAGACTAGTAAGGAAACTGCAAATAGGAGGTAAGAGAATATGTACCCAACAGAGTAAGATAGAAATAGATTTCTAGTATCTACAGAATGGTGGGGGAACTGTAGTTCACAATAGCCTATTGAATATTTTATGAATAAGTTGAAGAGAGATCTCAAGAGCTCCAAACACAAAGTACTTTTGAGATGGAAGTGTTAACTACCCTGATTTGATCAGTACATATTGTATATATGCATTAAAATATCACAGTGCATTCATAAATATGTATAATTACAGTGTTACCTGGGTTCACAAACTGAATTTGTTTCATGGTATTGGGGAGGATGACTGTGTTTGTGTTTGTGTGGAGAAGATGCTGTAGTCCTTTTTGTCACTCGATATGGAATTTGTGAATGAAAGCAAAATTTTGTTTAACATTTTTGTTTGAGAACCAAATTGTTTGCAAACAGAAGTGCTCATGAACCAAGGTATCACAGTTTTTTATGTTAAGTAAAAATTTATAAACATGTTTGAGAATATGGAAATGTTAAATATCCTAATGTGATAACTACATGCTTTATACACATATCAAATCATCACACTGTGCCCCATAAATATTTATAATTAAAATTATAATTGAAAATGGTTAATATGAAAAATTTTACATTAATGCATATTCTATCAGAATTTTTAAAATGTTTAAAAGATTGTAGGTTTCTCAGCAGGAACAAGTTATTAAAATTCTAGTCTCATTAATTTTATTTCCTTGGTGATTTATGAAACCACCATCTACTATGAATAGGGTAGGATGTATTAGGGGCTGAGTTTTGAAAAACAGAGTATTTTCTATTAATTGCCACTATTTTTATATCTGTTAATATATTTGTGAATATTTCCTTTACAAAACCAGGTTATGGGTTCTTCTAGTACAGCAATAGATATTTGAGTAAAATTTCTCCTCATTTGTATGCTGGAAATAAATTAGGGGAAAAATAGCAATATAAGTTATTGCTTGTTCTAGCTTTTGGCCTACTAAGAACACATGCACACTATTTCAACAACATCTTCAAATAAAACTAACCAAGGGTTAACAAGCTATTAACAGTGTTTCATGGTGATCTTCAATCCCAGACTCTCACAGTTCCCCAGAGCTATGATTCCCATGTAGGAAATCTCTCTTGTTAATTCTCCAAATAAAAAGTCTGATCCTTGTATCAGGTCCTAACTACAGAAAATTTAGTTTCATCACCAACTACCAAGGGTTAACTATTCCCTGAGCAGTAATCCCCTTGCCATATGGATCTACAATTAGCAAAAGACATGGTTCACATATTCAAACCTGCAAAAATCAAAAGTGAAGATTTTTGTCCTAATCATTTAAGATTTAAACTCCTTAATTTGAACATAGATAACTCGAGATGAGACTGTTTTGTACTTATGTGAATTTATTCTAGCTAAAATAGAGTCAGTGGCTTTTCCCAATAGCAGTTACCATTTTATATTGGCCTCCAGGACTCAGATATCTTACGTGCCTGGTAGTCCAAATGTGTTTTCCACATACCCAATGCCATTCAGTGAGCAGTTTCTACACACACAAATCTTCACAACCCTTAGGGTTTAGGATGACTGATTGAATAGAGTGTCACACTATTTTTTTGCTCATAAAGTCATGGCCTCCCTGTGTTGAATGGGTTTTGCTCAGTAGCGCCTTGTCTTCTATAGGTAGAAAGACAGGTCCTTTCATGGGCCAAAATGTATCTATTCATTCCCTGATGCTATTTACATTTATTCTTTCAGTGAATTTGAGGAATACTTGATAAAAATAATAGAAAAGTAGGTAAAATTCTAACATTTACAATTGATCAATAATCAACACAATATAGATGATATTTAAAACAGGCCAGATTTTTCATCAGCATCTATATAAGTATCATATAAATGAGTTATTAAAATGGTATATTTTTACATACACATTGTATTTTAGATAGCAGTCAGTCATCCTAAAGCATAATTCAGCTATTATTTTCTGCAGTCTGAAAATGTAGGTCAGAATATAGAAGTTTCTGGGTAGGAATTGATTGGAGATACACCTAGATGGAATTTATTTTTCTCTCAATTCTAGAATAAATATAAAAAATACTTAATGGTAAAAGTCTGCTATTTAAATGATGTTATTTTCATTAATGGCCCTGATGCTACAAGTCTGACTGGATTTGGTATTTTCTGGGATTCAAGCTTGTAACTAATAACAATTTCTCTGTTCTTGTAAGTGCCCTATTTGCTCTGTAGTAAAATTTTACTTGAGTGTTATTTCGGTTTCATGTTTTGTTAGCAGGATGACACGTTTTGTCATAACTACATGTGTCATAGAAAACTTGTACAGCTCGTTGTCTAACCTTTCCTTGCAGGGGGAAACTCCAATCAAAGAAGCTCACTGACCTTACCAGACCCTTCTCTACTTATGGGAATGGGATCCATAGCATCCTGAACAGTGGCTAATGAAGTCTCCACATTCTGTGTTTCATCTCTAGTAGCCTCCAGGCCCTGCTTCCTTGGGACTTTCTGAACTAAGCAGCCAGGCTGATTTCTGGCAGGGATAATCTTCAACTCTAATTTTCTCCTCTGCCTCCTAGACTGATACAAATTCAGACTGTTCCTGGTTCTGTGGACTCCCTTTAGTCTTTTTAGCTTCATTTCTCTCTAAGAGAGGGCAGCCAATACTGGCTCCCTGGCCACAGGCACTCAGGATCTTAGTCCAGGTCATGGCCTTTGAGCTCTGTTCATTCTCAGTAGAGATATTAAGCAATTATGTCTACAAAAGCATCCTTAATGAAACTCAGTATAGGACAACAAACATAGAATACAACTCAACAGAAAAAAAGAAGATAGTGTATTAGAATGACATGGAGTCAGGTGAGATACCTTCATGTAAAAGAAAAGCCATGAAGTACTTGACAAAATCATCTGATTGATTCTAGAAACATACCCAGTACTTGCATCCAATGAATGCCAAAAAGCCTACCTCAGATATGTAGCTAATTTTCTCATTATTGTTGTTTAGCAGGTAATACTGCAGAAAGTCTCGTAAAAAAATATGCATGTAAAGGTAGCATAGGAGGAGAGACAATAACTATGTTTAAAAGATGAGTGAGATTATTTCAGAAGTGTAGTCTAAACATATTTCACTTAATAGTTGAAGTTTTCAAAACATTTGGAAAAAACATTAAAATGAGGCAAATCTTTTTAATTAACAGTTTTTTAATTGACAATTATAATTGTATATATTTATGGGGCTCAATGCAACCATTTAATACATGTAATGCATCAATTTATGCAATGTAGAATGCTTCAAAGTTAATTTAATCATCTTCATTTTTTTGTGTGAGGAAACGTGAAAAATTCACATTAAAAGAGACAAATCTTATAACTATACAATCTAATAAGAAAATGCACAATTCATCGCTTTGTATTTGCTACTTTTATCTGAAGATATATAGTCCATAACTAGCTCTCTGTACATATTATACTTCAGGCATTTTATATATATAATATATATAAGATATATATATTATATATATATACGCTATATATACATGTGTGTGTGTGTATATATATATATATATATATATATACGTGTGTGTATATATATACGCAAAGTAGCTTAGCTCATTTAATTTTCACATTATGACAGAGAAAACTGAGGCTCAGGGATGCTAAAAAATAGCCTAATTCCAACTAAGGAGTGAAAAAGAATTTCAAAGATTTAATTCCCATCTTGTTCACTTTTCAAATGTATTTTCCTCTCCTTTCATTTTTGACTTTTTAAGGGGAATGAAGTTCTGTATTTGTGGAAGTACTATATAATACAAATGAAATTAATCATTGTTGATACCCAGACATTCCCAAATGTATTACATTTCCGTTTTCATTTTCCAAAATTTTACCTGAAATTTAGAAGAGAGAAAAAATAAATGATATCCAGGACATCAAAGTAAGGAAAAGCATTCATATAGCTGAGAATGTTGCTAAAGTAGTCAGTCCTAATTATGGGATGAAATATGGCATAAAAAAGTCCTCAAAAGGCTACTTGAAATGAAATATAGTGAATGAGATAATAAGAATCTGGTTACAACTTGGATCAAGACATTAGTTTATGAGTGCCTGACAGCTAACTAAGTAGCCCAAGCTAATTGAGAGATTTATTGTAGGAAACCTGCAGTAGCCAACTAATAAAGAGTAGAGCTAAGAAGCTAAGTCTTAGGAAGAGAAAAACTCAAATAATTCTCTCTCTCTCTCTCTCTCGTTTCCACTTATGTATTTGTTTAATTCTGATCATTTATTTATGGATTTTTAGGTCATCATTCTCTAAATGCCTACATTAGCTTAGAACTATTCATTCCACAACACATGTTCACAAACAGTAAAAGACAATATAGACAGACTTTAACTGACATGACTTGGCCTTATAGAAACCAGAGACATTAGGAACTGGAACTTCAGGATGATTTTCTAAGTACAATTTCTCTGAAAAACAAAATCTGAAGCAAATATTGTAGGGGGATTGCAAACCCAGAAAAGTAAGATTGAAGAAAAGATGACAGAGTGAAGAAAAGGAAGCCAAAGGATCGAGAAAGCTAGAGGTTCATCAGAAAGCACAGCTGATTTCTGATCATGCACCATGTGAGCTTTCAAAAGAGACCATATGGAAACATAAGACCTCAGCACACGATAAAGCTCAAAGAGAATTTGGCCACCTGCTTCTTTCCCTCTTCTGAATTCATTAGTCAAATGTTTTGCCAGTGCACATTTACAGTCCTCCTTTTTTGCTGTTCTATCATCTGGCCTTGCAAGTAGGTCCAGGGAAGGTTGGGTCAGTACAAGAGTCCCAGCCACATTTACTACCAGTGACAAACTGCACAGTAAAGTGCAGTCAGTAAAGACTGAGTAGTAAAGACTGAGTAAAGAATGAGGCAGTAAAGACTAATTGGCCATGGGCACTATTTATCTGTTGTCTGGAAGCCTAAAATTGCCCTTATCCTATGGAATAAGCAATACTTTGGGTTCTTAGAAGGCCCTGAGGTGTCTCAGTACTCAGAGAGAAGTCCTAGAGTAGATGGCATAAGTGGGACATTGTAATGAGAGGCATGGAGCTACCTCATTGGATATAGAGCAATGCGGGATGCTGGTCACTCATAAGACTGAGCTGGTAAAAAAGGATGAATGTCAAGTAATATTGTGCATGCCACTAAGAGGCCAAGAAAATATTGTGAGTCTCTGTTCAACAAAGATCAAAGTCTTCATTCTCTGTCATACAAGATTGCGATCAGTGCAAGAGATCTTTCTGGAATGTGAGTTACACTATGCATAAATCTATGACCATGTAATTGTATATGTTTATATACCATGACATGTACATGGGAGATTTTAATGACTGAAACTTGCCTTAGATATCTTTTTATTATTAAATATAGATAAGGGTATTGGTTATGTAGGAAGAAGACATTTAGAGACACCCCACAGGAAGGATATAGACAGAGACAGAGTATGTGAGAGATGGGAATTGGAGAAAAGTAGGATGGGAAGTGGAGAAATAAATCAGAGTATAGGAAACCCAAAATCATGAATATGATTTAAGGAATAAAGAGAGCGAGGGTAGTGAAGAAGAGAAAAAGAATGGAAGGAGCTAGAAGGACACACACACATACATATACAGATAAACACAAAGAGGCAAAGAGATACAGAGAAGATTGAGTGAAAGAAAGAAGAAGCACAGGGAGATAAGATGAAAATGAGTAAGAAAAGGGAAAGACATGAATTGGTACATTGTTAGTACTCTGATTACTATATATTCCCATAGTAAATTTTTGCAAATAGAAATACTTTTGCATTGCTTGAAAATCAGCAAAAAATTAATGCTGTCTAATTTTGTGAGTTTGAGCATGCTGTGACTATTTAAAATGAGGTACCTCATATTTTCCACATTACTTCTTGTACTAAATAACATTCTCCAATCTGTCTTCATCATGAATCCAAAGATCAGGCTTTTTGTTTTTGAAGAATATATTGAATGTGTTTGGACAACAAGTAAAGCAATGATCTGAGCACTGAAAGAGATGCAGAGAGGAATGCCACAAGTTATGACACATTTTATTCATCCATAGGGCAGAGGATGATATAGATTAAATAATAATTGTATAGATAAAACAAAATTAAGCTCTAAAATAGGTTCATATATTTATGTCTATGATGATAGGTATGATGGCACATGCCTGTAATCCCAGCATTTGGGAGGCTGAGGTAGGATGGCAAGGTTGATAACAGCCTGGGCTATATAGTTAGTTCAAGGGCAGCCTGCAACAAGACCATGTCTCCAAAAAAGCCTATATTCATTTACGTCTGTGTAAAAAACAAAATTAAATATTCTGTATGTTATATCTGCATTTGCATTTTAGGTAACAAATCCAATTTGTTGCAAATCTTGTCAATTTTTCTTTAAAGGTATTTCTGATATCCAATCTCATATCTAAATTCTCATCGTTTCTCTGCTGGATCAGTAATACCTTGACTCTGTCTGATTATATATTTGCTGGTTTAATATCCATTATCCCTGCTTGCAAATGTGAGCTCCAGGAAAACAGGAATCTATCTGTCTTGTTCACTGCTATTCCATCACCTACAACATGACTTGAGCAGAGTAATTGTTTTATGATGAAACACAAAACATCTTTCATTCACTGACTTTCTTTCCAAAGGCAACCTCTTCAGTTCTGGATACAATAAATCTATTGCCAGTTACTTCTTTTCCATTTTGTAAAAGAAATTATATAACTCTGGATACTTTTATGTGACATAATTTTTCTTTTTGTTCACTGTACTGCCAAACTTTGCAGACACATTACTCAATATGAAAATTATTCTTTGATCAGATATTAGTTTTCAATCTTTCTGTTTCAACAATATTTGATGTTCGAAACACTGGCCTCAAGTGCTATTTTAGTACTTAAAGTTCAATTGTCTGTTATATTTTGTGGTGATTTTTGAGGGGAGCATTGCTGTTTTCCTAACTATTTTAAAGCCAATCATGTATGTTTCTCAGTAGACTGTCTCAGTAGACTGTATGCTTCTCCATGTATCTCATACATTAATTATAATATTGAAGCCTTTCAGCAAATTGTAAAAGAAGTGAATTTTGCACTACATGCAGCAGTATTGGATTACCACATCAACATAACAAACTCTGACATGATATGATAGTGATAGCCACATACTCCACATATTTGAGATCAGCTTTGGTTATTGTTTATTGAATTTATTTTTCTTTCTCTTTACTTTAGCTTTGAATATGAAGGCATAAAACTTATGGTTTATTACTATATTCAAATATTAGTACATTTGTCCTTCGCCCGATAATAAGATAACTGTCCAACATAAGTATAAACAAATAGTTTAGTTACGCAGCCAATCCATTAAGAAAGAAAAGCTATTTAATTTATATCTGCTTTCTGAGAAGTATGTTGGTGCAAATTAATGCACTGACCTTTCAAAGACTTTATTTCAACTATCTGTAGAGCCATTTGAAAAATCAATGATCTAAATAATATGCCAAGAACTGGAGAATATATGTGTGTGTGTGTGTGTGTGTGTGTGTGTGTGTGCGCGCGCGCGTGCTCTGGAAAGGTTCCTCTGCCTAAATCAAATGTATATACCATTTGGGAAGGGTTACTGGATAACATAAAATAGAATCTTTTCATAAATATACATATAATTCCTATATTATATTCACACCAATGAAGAAACAGTTAAAATCCAAAGTAATCTGAATATTTTATTTTCTATATTTATCTGTGATTTATTTTACTTTCTTTGTTTTTTTGTTGTTTGTTTTGTCTTGTGAGAGAGTCTCACTATGTAGTTCAGGCTGGCCTTAAACTCACTCTATTGCCCATGCTAGCCTCGAATCTGTTACCATAAAACTTTCCTCACATGATGTGATGAGTCCAGGAACCCCTCACCAGAGCTGGTTCCATGTTGTTTGGGCTTTCAGCCTCCAAAGTGGTGAGCATCCCTAGCCCTGTGGTTTTATTAGCCAAGTTACTCAGATTCAAGTATTTCAAAACAGTGACAGAAAAAATGGACTATTAGAATAATGTTGAGCAAAAGAATTAACACTAGGTATTCTGTATCTATACAGGAAATGGACAGCTATAAAAAGTGTACCTGTCAATATACCCAGAGAAAATTCTTGGCATAGTAAAAATAATAACCCATCAGAGAGCTAGGTTTGCAGAGCTTCCAAGGTAACCTGAATTCTTAAGGACAAGCATTTTACAGGAAAGATGCACATATAGAATGATTCATCTGTAGTGGAGACAGAAGGCACAAGTTGCCCCACGAGTAAATAAGAAGGAATGAACTAAAATTGAAAAAAAAAATGTTAAATACCAACGGTGGGCCAGTGTGACAATGCAGAACACTTGACACCCTGTTTAGTCTGGATTTTTCAGTGGTCCTCTAAAAAGCCCTCCCCTCCTGATACAGGTAAATGTTCAGAATACAAAGGTAGGAAATGCTTAATTTTACTTCTCTTTGGACCATTTTATTCTTCACATACCATTAAAATTAGAACAATAGACATTTGCCTAATTTATTGCTCAGATCCCAAAGGATAATAAAACATCTCTTGCTTTTCAGAGAATGATTACAGTATGGCCTCAAAGTGCCAGGAAGCCTGCAGTGTTCTTTCCCTGGGTATTTACATTCTAAGCAATATAATAGCAGGATATGGGGACACCTCTAGGCTGTAAAAGCCAGAGGTACCCAGCACTTTACTAGCATATAGAAAGATGTATTTGCATTGAAAAATATCAAGGTGAGAAACCAGGATAATTTCTATTCATCTGGAAGAAGCAAAGCTTTTTGTGTTTGTTTGTTGTATTCTGTCTTTTGGGAATAGGAGGAGACTACTGTCACTCACTGCATATAAGTGGAGACAACTCTTTGTTTTCTACCCTTGTCTATAGAGTGTTTGACTAGTATTATCCAGATACTGTTTAAATTCCCACAAATAGACCCACAGATAAAATATTTCCTTTTCTTAAAGCCTATATTCTAGCAAGAAGTAATCCAAAAAAATTATGTTATTTCAGATAGTTTTGTTATATTGAATAAAGAAATTTGTAGGTATAGAGAATGATAAAAAAAACACTTCATTGAGAAGAGACTATTTGAGTGGAGAGATGGATGAGAACCAGAAAATATGAATTGCTTGTCTACATTCAACTAAACATTACAAGCTTAACATGTCTAAGGATAAAGTTCACATTTTATCTTACAAACGTTTTTCAACTCCAGTCCTACAGAGCCACTAATAATTCCAAATGTATGGCTTCACTATCCAGGTACTCATATCATTACTCTATTAAGCTAATAACTACAAAATCCACCAAAAGTGTATACACACTTCAGGAAAAGAAAAAGAGTATGATTTTTTTTCAACATATAATGTTACTCTCTTATGTGAGACCGTAGAGGATGTTGGATATCTCAAAAAACTCACTACATTGCCGGTCTTTAGAAAAGAAATTGAAAATGCATATGCAGCAATTGCAATGACCAATGTTACCCAAGCAGCAGTTTGCCATACTAATAAATGTCTGGAAGCGAATGACACCACTTTGAACACCTCTTGTCATCTCAGAGGCCCAAGGTAACATATTATCTCATGATGTATCAATAAATTTAGTATTAAAATACTTATATAAGTTTTTCTTTTCCTGAAGTGTGTGTACATGTTTTTGATGGACTTTGTATTAGGAAAGAATATCATGGGTAAAAATGAAATGAGATAAGCCTTAATAGATTTAGGGTAATTTTTAAAATGCCAACTGCATGGATAAGTATGTATGAAGACCATGTATTAATTTTCCCTAATGCTCTTTATGTGTCATTCCTGTGCATGGCAAAATGATAGAGAAGGAGACACTTGACCAGTAACTTTCTAATTGTAATGGTTATGCCCTCTGGTAAGGCTTTAGAATTTACATGACTGTTGTTCTCTAAAAATACCAAATGCTCAACATCTAACTGTGGAAATTTAAATGGCATTGTGAAAAGAACAACTTTTAAAAAAATCATCTTAGATTTACTCTAGAGCTAAAAGTCTGGTTTCAATGTGTGGACACTTTACCACAGCTAACCAATCTAATAAAATAACTATCTGATACATTGAGTTACCAGAAAAGCATATTTATTGGCTTCTTTCATATTGACTTGATTTAAATCAACAACAAAAATATATAAGGCCATTTTAAGAATTGTGATTCAATTATTTTGACCTTTATCTTTTTGGAAAACTAATTATGTACGTGTGATTTGCTGACTTAGGACTTAACATCTCTTTAATTTAAAATTGCAATAGAATTTGCTGGCTATTTCTCTAGATTATTTTTTTTAAAGTACATGTCAGCAAAATGTAGAAGAATTAACTGTTCTGCCTGCATTCCAGAAGTCCAATAAATAATTGCATCTCTTTTTATTTGAATGTTTGGCTTGTGAAGGGCATACACACACAGATACAAACACAGTTGGACCTTGAGTAATATGTATAAATGTGTCTATAAATAGACTAAGAGGACATTTTGGTGCATTACAATCTATTATAATCAAAATGTGGTAAATGTTAATGTAATTACTGCTGTGTGTGTTGGTTGGCTGTTTTAATCAAGGATTCCAAAAATGATCCACATACTAAGTAACAGCCGTCATATATGAGGTCAAATCACATCAAAAATACCAAAACCCAGCCTTCTGAGGACAATATGAATCAAATCCAACTAATATTTCATATAGATTTGCTGCAGATATTTAATAATGCATAATGTTTTGGCTGGCATGACTCTATGTCCTGTTGAGGCTGTCAATGAATATAATTATCTTAAAAACTAATTCTGCTTGCACAATGGCTCTATGTTGTCAACATACATGGCAAGCAACTTTCTGGATTTCACTGGATTGAATTTGATTGAGTGAGTCACAGTCTCTCAAATAAATATATTCATGATATGCAATCAGTGTTCAGTTTGGAATCTCTTTTTAAGGGAGCTAATGCAGATCTCATACCTAAACACTCCCTTCTTAAACTCCAGCCATGTTCAAATTCTTCAGGATGTCTAAACCTTAGTCATTTTCATCACTTAAATTATCTTATTTCTATCAAAAACAACTATCATGTGGAAGACTGACAAAAGGAAATTGTGCCAAGAGAGGAATTAGAATACTAAATTAGCACAGTTTTTCAGGGTTGTCAATTTACTCGTGAATAATAAATTGGTAAAAGTTACTTCAATGCCTCATGAAGTGTATATGTCCTAGAGAAGTGTGAAAATATTAATTTGGAAAATGATGGCTTTTATTTAGAATCTGATCTTATCAATCCAAGCAAGTATTCAAGAAGAGACATTAAATAAATAATGCGGAGGAGGAGGTAAAAAAATGAAACAACATTATAAACCCTATAAAACATCTGTTCTGGAATAGGAAAATTGTAAGCATTATGGAGGCCATTAAGGAATGTTTTAGTATTTAAAACAGTTTTGCCAAGAAAGACAGGGAACTTATTTTCAACTATTAGATGGAAAATGGAGGTTTTGTCAACATAGAGTTTAATAATGAAGTTCACAGGATTTCCACAAAATCTGATCTTGGAATGTAGTGGTCCCAACCTCTAAAGTCAACTCTGAGATTAAGAGAGTGAAGATTCATTTAATAAGATTATACAATATTAGGAAATAAAATCACAACAAAAATGGTACCAAGGCATTCACATATAATTACAAAATTAAGTCTATGTATTTTAGAAAGGGAACAAGTATAGGAATTACATAAGAGCTGAAAACATTGAAATGTGTGTTGTGTTCAATTCTTTCTCACTTTTTTTGATTCCTAGGATCACATGTTGAGTCTTATCAGGTAATAAAATACACCACAAATTTCTATCATTGACAGAAGTGAAATTCTGATTAGAATAATCTCTTGAGTATACATGTCTGTGTATCTGTACACTAAAGAGATTGGTTCAGTTTACAAAGGGAAAAAACATATATATATCATATATATAATTACATATATATGTATTTGTGATAGATTAGTATATTTTATTGTAATTTGGTTTGTACTTTACATTTTAGTGTTTTAATATGTTCTGTCAAAATCTGTCAATGAATTAAAATAGTCTAGTAATTTTCCTAAATAATGCAGCACAAACATCTACAATTTAGTTTCTGATAGCAATTAATTTCTCAAACTCAAGGATTTGGCTTAAATAAAGTTACTATTTTACTGGGGGATGTAAGTCACATAGCATTACCCTATATCTGATCATTGATTCTTATATTAACAGGAAGTATCATAAGGTAACTTTAAGTTGTTTTCCTTTGTTTCTCCATTCCATCTTGCTCATGAACATTCTGCTTGTGTTTGAGATAGGACAAATTATTTCTTGTCAGTTTGTACCAATTTCAGATACTTATGGTCAGATTGGAGGGAGTTTTGAGCCTGTCCCAGGGATATGTAACCTGGATTCTAAATTTGGATTTAAAGAGCACCTGTGTTTGAAAGAAGGAGATAGTCCTATGAGATAATAAAAGACACTATAAATTTCTGTCATTAAACCACTGCAGTATTGACTGAAAAGTAGAAGTATGGTTTAATTGAAGAAAATGAATTTAAAAATAGTAAAAATATGGTATATAATACAGATAGCCTCTCATAGTCATTGTCAGAAGAAATATTTTTAAATAGTTACATCAAAAATTGAATCTTTGTAAATATCGAATAGTTTCTTTAGTGTGAGAAACTGAAAGTATAAATAAGGATCAAAATGAATAATCGATAATTTGAAATAGGAAGAAAAGGTCCAAAAGGGGAGAGGAACTGGGAGGGGAAGGGGAAAGGAAAGAAGGGAAAGGAAAAATTATGAGAAAAGAAAAAAATGGAAATAAGTCTATGTAAATAGGGAAGGGTGGAGGGGGTAAAGGGAACACAGGTAATGGGGAAAAAATAAGAACCGAGATCCATCATGTACAGGTACAAGCACCCAATGATAAATGTAAACATATTGTATACCTAAAATGTACCAATAAAAGAACATAAGCAAAAAAAAAAATTAAATACTTATTCAGTATCTCACACATTCTCAAGAATGTATTCTAAGTAAATAAGAAACCTAAACATTAAAAATGGAAACCTACAAGTATGCATCGGATTATGCTTTCAATTTGATTCCCCCTAACTCCACCCAAGAATCTTGCTATCTCGCCTTGAATTGATTAAAGTGGACAAACAAGAACCTAAGGCATGATTCAGAAGAATAAGAGGAACAACAGCAATTCCCTTTGCGAACTCTGCACAGTCACGTATGGTTATATACAGGTGAAGAGAGACCTGTAAGTCGCAGATGTTCCTTGCTCTTTGCTCTTCTGTGACCCATGTGCCAATCCTGCAGGACAAAGAAGTTGCATGCTCATGATCCAATATGAGGTTGTAGACCCCTCAACTAGATGCTGTAAAAGAGGCAGACATTTCTGTGAGCTTTCCCGCTGTGGTATCACATTTGCGACTTTACGGGTTTGATGTATTGCCTTACTAGGCTTTGTGGACCTGTGTGAATATTTCAGATAGTAATTTCAGTAGTGGTTCTTCTCTCTAACCCCTGCTCCAGATCTTCACTTCCTCAGCTTCAGTTATTATCATGTAAGGTTGATTTCTTTAATAACAGCATTTGCTTTAAAACTCATAACGGCTCTGCCTCCCTGATTGATGCAGAAATTGGTACTTAGAAATCAGTTCCTGTCATAGCAAAGCATAAAACAGGTGGCACTGATTTGGGGATGAGAAGGTTCTATGAGGCAGGTGAAATGGCTGGTGTAGCGCTCATAAAGTAAGCTGACCATGCATGTAGACTGACAAAAATAAATATTAGAACACTTTGGAAAGATGGAAACCTGTGTTCGTAGTTGCAGAACCATCACTTCTGCCATCTCAGTAACTGGGAAGATAGAAAATGGGCAAATGACCTTGGCCACTTCAGGAAGATGATTTCAAAGTAGAATATATAATATGTCAATTGATCTGCTTTTGCTCTCCATGATAAGGTACTGAAAATGATGAGCTAAGGAATGCACTATTCCACTTGTAAGCAGAATGTAGAGGGAATAGAGAGGCAGCAAGTTTGATAAATGAACCTACTCAGTAGCTCCAGATTAGTTGGTAACAATCTTCCCAAGCAAAAATGAACATAGTGCTAAATGTAAAAAACAAATTCACGGATATGATTTAAAGATCTCATTAAAAGTTCTACTAGATTTAAAAAGGCACTGAACAGACCCTTTAAACTAGACAAAAGTGCTTCTTGGAATTTTATGTGTATCATTTCGATGAAGATTTATATAGTCCTTGTAGAGAGGTGAGTTTTCAAAAGATCACATATATAGTTTTGACGCCGTGAAGTTTAGCTGTATCTAATTCCTAGAAAATTAATTAAGTTTTTAAGGGAAGTGTAATAATACATTTATAATAATAATAATAATAACAATAATAACAATAATAATAATCTTGGCCTCTAGAATGAAAAGTATAAGAAGAAAAGAGGTGTATGGGCCTCCAACTTTCTATAAGCAGGAGGCAAGTTGAGCATATCACTCAACATTTTTATTTTTGGTTACCTATTTCTGCAAAATGAATAACCCAAACTTATTTACATTAATATACTTCTAATGTTGTGAGCCAAGAATTAGAACAAGCCTTGCCCAGATGATTCTTCTGGTGTACACCTTGTCAAGTAAGATCATTCCCTTGACTACATTCATCAGACAGCTGTGCTGGCATGGATGGTCCAAGAAAGCTTTCTTCACGTTCTGGAAGCTTGCTGCTCCTACATGTGGCTTTTAACTTCATATCCTTAGTTTGGACTTCCTGCTCACAGGTTGTCTCAGAGGAACTAGACTTCTTATATGTCTTCCAGTTTCCAAAGGAAGGTTATTCCAAGTAGGGAAATTGAAAGCTATATATTTCTTAATGCCTTGTCCTAATGTTTAGCTAATATCTCTTCTGTTACACTGTAATATAATCAAGCTCTAAAGACCAGCACAAATTATAGAAGAAAGTAAATAGATCCTGCCTCTTGATGGAAGGAATCACAAAGAGTGTACTATCATCTTTAATTTTCCACAGTTAGCAACATGGTCTGTGTCTTAGGCAGGATGAAGACTACTACAGAAGACAGAATGACAGAATGTAGAAGAATGGACCCATGAGCCATGGTGAACATTGAAACATAGAACAAATCACAGGAAGCAGAGTAACACAGCAGCTTGAACAGTAACCTGAGGGAAACAAAATGGCTAATGAAATGGCAAACCATTTCTAGGGATTATATCTGGGCTACACTCATAGAATATTTCATGTTATTGGACAGATGGTCCTATCAATGTTTGCCTAGTAAGATTTCAGAGTTCATACAGCCCATAACTCTGTGAATCCATCTATTTTCCTATTTTTATAAGAATCCTTATTAAATGGTCCTGTGCTTGACTCACTATGCTGGAAACGTAGGGACAGTTACTTGCCCATGGGTATCTACATCAATAGTATCCTCATATGCAACCACATGATAACTATGATACTATATTATTAAATTTTGAGTCCTATGTTATTTTGCTTATGGGAACAGTCTGAAAATATGTGGCCAAAGTCTGTATTGCATTAGATTATAAAAATGGCTAAATTCTTCCTTCCCAGAAAGAGGTAATGATGGATCTACTTTGGCTAAATAACTCAATTTGGCTAATGGCACATTACAAGTAGGACGTGAACCGAGATTTGTAGGGTGCTTGCTTATTGAGACTTGTCAATTTGATGGATTAAAAGTTATTGACAGTGCCATGTGAAAAAGCCCAGGCTTGTTTGAGTGATAAGAGACTTGTGGCCCAGTTCACCCAACAGTGTACCGTCAGACAGATATTTCTGGCCATGTATGTGAGAACATCAAAATACAGATCTCAGTTTATTTGTATTATTTGATGATTGATACTAAAATAAAACATATAATTTATGTATTATTTTATTTTAAAATAAGAAATATAAATTCCATGTTCATATTTAATTATACAATTCTGTAATTCTATTAAGAAATTCCATGCATTATTAAAACTAGTGTTTACCACATACAATATTGGATAGCTTGCTTACACTTACACCCTTATACCTTTAATCAAATGGTATTGGCTGCCCTTTCTTATCCTAAACAGTGACATAATTGATGATGAAATGTTTTGTTAAATTCATTTGGAAATTTATTTCTATTAAATATTTGTAACTGTTCTCCAATTCAAATTATTGTAATAATTATATCACTAGTACCTTGAAATTCTAACAATTTGCTTTCACATATCCTTAAAAAGAAAGATGAAAGTCATATATGATGGTCTTTACATTTGTTTATGGAGTTTTGTTTTCTATTTGGTCATTTTATTTTTTAAATATCTTAATATCCAATAAACTAAATAATGCAAATGGCCTGGAGGGTTGGGTGAGAAGGGAAAGGAAGGAGAAATAAAAGATTTAAGATGTGTCGTGTACATGTATCAACAGGGCGCAATGAATATAATCATTACATGTTGCAAATGTAGACTAAAATAATATTGAAAATAGAGAAAGAGGATATAGAGAGGGAAGGAGAAGAGCAGGGAGAGGAAGGGAAATAAAAAGAATAAAAATGTAAGTATATGTATCTATTCCCTAAGATGACTACTGTGAACACTTTTTACCCTTGCATTCTGACCAGCCTGATATATGAACAACTTGGATTATGACCAGAATTTTAGTTTTAACTTACAAGCAAAGTCTTGAGTTATGACCCAAATGCAGGCTGCTTGTGCTTCCAGATGGACTGAGATAAAGATTGAACGCTTAAAAAGTTCTGGAAGGAACATTACAACATCCTTTCCTGTGTGGTTAATTAAGAAATCCTGGGCCAGTGTCTAAGGACACTGAGATCTGCCTGTATTCAGGAGAGAGACTTTGAAGGCTGTGTAGAGGAGCCTGAGTCTTTGATTGACCAACCTGAGTTACAATCAGCCCTTGCTAACAAATTGAGTTCATAAGTCAAGGGTCTACTGTACTAATACAAAAATAGAAAAACTTTAAAAACAAAAAACAAACAAAAAAATAACAAAAACAAGGGATAATCCTTGCAAAATAAGTGCAACTTTTAAAAGTACATAATATGAAAATTTTAAAAATAAGAAAGATGAAAGCTAATATATCATTTTATATTCATTCATGATTTTTTTGCTACCTTGCCATTCTATTTTTAAAAATTTTAACATCAAACAGGATAACGTTACTTTCATTTAAAAATTAATTCTATGAAATAAGAGATTACTTTTAGAAAAAAATTTCTTTAGGTTTGTATTTATTGCTTATTCTACTGTTTTATAAGTAAGGTACCTCAAAGCATGATGCCATGGTTTGAATATGGGTCTGTATCCCTAAAAGTCTATGTGTTAAATGCTTAACTCCCTGGGTGCTGTTTCTGGAAACTAATGGAACCCTTGAGAGGCAGACATTAGTGAGAGGTTCTTAGGCTATTGGGGGCTTGCTCTTCAATGGGATTATGAGATCTCCATCTTGCTTCTTCTCTCTGATTCCTGGTTTATGATGTACATTCCTCCACTATGTGTTCTTGTCCTGATGTTGTGCCCTTGATAGAGACAGAAACCAAAGAGGCTCCTCTGTGTGGACAAAAATTTCGAGAATCATGAAGCAGATAAGCCTTTTTTTGTGACTAGCGTGTGTCAGGTATACTGTTACAATGATAGAAAACTGAGTAGCATACATGGTAATTGTGATGGCTTGTATCTAAATGTTCCCCCAAAGACTCCTGTGGTCATAGGTGGGGAGTTGGTGATAGGTGGCTGGATTAGGGTGTGATGCTGGAATTAAGGCTGCCCACCCTGACTGTGGGTAGCATACCCAAAAGGTGGGTAGGCTCGATGAAATATAAAGGGACAGAAAGAAGCTGCTTGGCTTCTTTGCTGCTTTGCTGCTTTTTGCCCACCCTGCTTTGCCATGCACTGTTTATCCTCTGTGATGTCCCTCTGCCACACCACCTTGCCTTTGAACTAGCTGACTATTGACTGAAACCCCTACAAACCGTGAGCCAAGATAAACCTTTCCTCCTTTAACTTTGGCTGTTGGGTATTTTGTATCAAATTTCTTCCAGCTTTGTGTTCCAGTACAGATCTTCCTTAGTTTACAGTGGGGTTGCATCACAATAAACAATTCAGAATTTGAAAATATTATTAAGTGAAATACACTTCAATACCTTTAACCTGCCAAACATCATGACCTAACAACTATTCAATGTACAGTGTCTCTTGTTTACACTCATGATTATATGACTAACTAGGAGCTGCAAGTTGCTGCTAGCAACAGCACACAAAAGTATTATAGCATATCACTGATCCAAAAAAAATCAAAATTCAAAATTTAAGCTACAGTTTCTATTGAATGCATAAGAATTTGTACCATTCTAAACTTGAGAAATCATAGGTTGAACCATCATAAATTTGGATTCTATTTTTTGATACAGTATTATTTTATACCATCAGGTTCTAATAATGTGTTCTTTACAATAACTTACAATTTATATTCCACAAGAATATGGCTAATATGTGGAAATGCTGTTTTAGCTTAATTCAGAAAACATATATTAAGTCTCTACCTAAATTTATTGTTAACAGTTTTAACTTGAGATATCCTCTTTTGACTTATTTTAAAAGTACAGTATCTAATACTATGGATTCCTAACAAACTACCCAAAATTTAGTGGTGTAAAAGGAATTATGATGGCTTTAGATTCTAAACATTTGATAAGGAAGAGTGGTGCAGGTTCTCTCCTTCCAGTATCTGCATTCATAGGTAGAGTAAAAGACGATCGTAATCAGGTGGTTGCTGGTACCTAGTGGCTGAAAACTTGCTTGGGGCTATCAATCAGAACCCCAAGTGAATCTAAAGAAAAATGTGAATTTTGCCAAAGTATAATAATTTTTAGGTTTAAGGATACATTTTTTCTTTAAATTTAATATATTTTCTGCTGGTTTTTTTCTCCAAGAGCTTATTGGTCTTTTCCTTCTCTAATTTTAGTATCCATATATTGGGACTATTTGACATTTACCAGTGACATTGTTTGAAATTATATGTTTATATAGCACCTATCTTTTTCATGCAAATATTTTAATTTTTATGTCATCAAAATTACTATTCATATCCCTTATATTCTTTAGAATTTTAATCAAGATGAAAAAATATTTCCCACTCACATTAAAAGAATTTACCTATGTTTTCTTATTATTCAAGTTATATCATTTTGCTATGTAACGTAACACTAAAATTGAGTGACTTGACATTGGTTGGCAAATTTTAAAAATTAACTTTATTACCACATGGTTGTGATTCCTAATAATCACAAACTTTTTCGTGAGTTGAATATATACATTCTTTTGGTGAGTTGAATATATATATATTCTTTTGGTGAGTTGAATATATATAAATTCTTGATCATCTCCCATCGTTTTTTCTTCTTCCCTCCCTTCTCTTCCTTTCCTCTGTTCCCACTGAGATCATAATGTTAAGCGAATTAAATCAGACCCACAATGTAAATATGGCAAGAATTTGCCTATGTGAGGAATCTAAAATAGAAACAAATTAGAGAGTAAAATAAAGGAGAGACCTCAAGAAACAGGGACGCAAACTTTTGGAGTTAGCTAAATTATTTCTGTAAAGTTTCAAAGGACATATTTCAGCTTGGGGAGCTATATATGTCCTTGCTGTGACTACTCAGTTCTACCACAGTGGCTGACCCATGTCCTATCCTGCCACCTTGGTTTTCAAATAGGAAATTTTCACTGTGCATAGCTCATCATATAAAGTTGAAAAGACATTTTTCTGGCACATGTTCTACAAATTAATCATAATAATTTTTAAGGGTGAAAAGCAACACTATAAATCATGTGAATAAGTCATAATTCCAGATTATTAACTTTCACATAGGAAATGACTCCAAAAATTATCTTGGAAGAAAGTATATAATACTGAGTACCCTATTTTTTTTTTTACTTGTGTCCTAAAAGCTTGACTAGTTATATCTGAATGCAACTAATTTGTTCTGAAATGCTATGCATCGCTCCAAAATTAAAAGTAATTTCTATGATATAAAGGTCTATGATTGCATCTATTTTTAGTGACTGTTTATGTTTGTGTGTGTGTGTGTGTGCATGTGTGCGTGAGTGTGTGAGAGAGAGTGTGAATAAAAAGAAACCAAGAAAAGGAATTAGGACATAGGGAGGGTTTCTCCTTAATGTACTGCAATTTCCGCACTAGTAGTTTTTCTGTAGATTCTATAATGATACCTTTATTTTCTCAACTGGAGATGATGTCTTACTGGTCTCACAAGCTGAGAATTGACCCACTTAAATTTTGAAGTCAGTAATAACACTTAACACTCTTATTATTATATTTCATGATCCATATACAGTCATTAAATTTCAGTTTATATGATAATCTTGGTGATAATGGGAGATACTTCGGTTAATTTAATTTTCCCATTCCATATTGAGAAAGATGCTAACACCATAGTTTATCCTGATTTTTCTCAGTGACTGAAATCATAACTAATTTTGACAGAGAAAAGACAAGTTCCTCAACTGTGACTCATTTTTAAGGGCCAAGGATATTTAGTTAAGCTAATTATTTGGCCACTAAAGTCTAAATGAGAAATGTCTGTCAAATTATTTGTTCATGTTACGCCCTTTCTGTGAAATGTATCATGGATCCATGGTATTAGACATAGTTTAGTGTATGTATGTTATGTATGTATTTGTTTTACTGAAATGATGTTCTACTTGGTCATATGGATTTCTCTTTGAAGTGACTATAATATAAGAGAAATATCAACATAAAATTCTCTGCAAATAAATGTTTTACAGTTAAAACAATTAGGTACCATTGAGAAAGGTACTGCTGGTATTACCATTGCTAAGATGTTTTCACCCAGGGAATGATATGCTGACCTGGAGAGCATCAGCTCAAGAGCCAGTGGCACGTGTCTATTCTCAACTCCGTGTTTGCTGATACTTATTACTGGTAGTTTAAGATTGGCATTTGTGGGAATATTTATACCTCAGAAATTCTCAAATGCTTCAAATCAAGATTTTTCTACCTTTAGAGAGCCCACTGTTAAATATTTACCTCTACAATATGCCATTCTCTTTCATTTTTTCTTTTCTTTCCCTTCCTTCCTTCCTTCCCTCCTTTCTTCCTTTTTTCTTCACTTTCAAAATTCAGTCTAATGTGTCTTTTTCTCCTCCCTTGCCTAAACCATCAACCCTTGGCAATCCCCATTTCACTCACTCTTTCAATTAGTTCAATTGATTTATCTTCCAAATATGTGACATTACACATTTTTTTTTGTTTCTCAGCCTGACTTACTGAACTCAGCATAACGGTAGCAAAGTACATCCATGTTGTTATGAGTGAAAACATTCCCTTAGTTTTTGAAGAAGAATGTAATTTAATTTTTGCAAATATCATTCTTCTTTATCTACCAATCCATTAATAAAACACCCAGGTTCATTCTATATTCTGACTATTATAAGTAATTTTGTAATAGTCATATTTATCTCTCCTATATAAAAATTCAATTTCCATTAGATACGTACTCTGAGATGAGAATACTGGATCATATAATAATTATATTTTTACATTTATGAGGAGCCTACATACTGTTTTGCATAGTGGCTATATTAATCTACATTTCTACAAAAAGTATACAATTGTTCACTTTTCTCCACATAATCATTGATGTTTATCTCTTGTCTTTTTGGTAATTGGCATTTTAGCAGATAAGAATTGATAATCCATTATAGGATTTTAATTGCTATTTAATGATGTTAGTGACTTTACAGATTTTTTATATACCTATTTTCCATTTGTATGACTTTGACAAATTTCTATTTATGTCCTTTGCCTATATTTTTTATTTTTTAGTATATATTTGCAGTACATGAACTTTACATTAATCTTGAGGAGTGGGTATATGTACATAATACAATTGTTTTCTTTGATCAGTCCTCACCTATCTCCTGACTTATTGATTCTGGTAAAGGCTATATATTTCTTGTTCTTACTTTGTTGCATATACAGTCTCTAGCATGTATTTTTGGTGCCAGAGATAATACTCAGTTTGGTAAGCCATCAAATGTTCCCCCCACAAAAAAATCAGGTGTACATTTATGAGAATTGAACTTGTAGCAACACTACAGTAATAATTCTTCTATTAATGTGGTAGTAATAGAGAAAAAGAAAGGCTGAAATGAAGCTTTCCAAATATTAATGAAGATTTTTAAGTGTCTTAGTTTAACTTTGTGATTACACAAGTAAGGAACTTGGCACTGTTTCTGGTTCATCATGCTCATTGCCTCCTCAAAAAATTGTGTTTTTCAAACTATTTTGACTGTTTGAGGTGTGTGGTGGTTAATTGATGGTCAGTTTGAGTGGGAACGCCTAGCTGAATGAGTCAGCAAGGTTGTGGGCCTGGAAGACCTACTGTAAGGAGGATTATTGCTGGAACTGTATAAAAGGAAAATGGGAGGGAAGGATTGCAGCTGATTTCCCTTGGAGGAGCTTTGGCTGTTTTCTTTGGAGGAGCTCTGGTCCTCCCCTTTGCAAAGGATGGCTGCTATTGTCATCAGAGGAGCTCTGGTCTTAACCTTCACCTTGGCATCTTCTCTTGGGTTTGGGTAGATTCTTCAGCTTCCAACACTGGCCTTTTGGCCTACTGCCACAGACTCTTTAGTGTCTAGCACTAAAGAAACTTTGATGACCTGGGACAGACCCCTTAGTCTTCCACTGTGGATGCTTCAGCCTCCTGATGAAGTCTCAATGGGACACTGTCATGGGCTCCAAGTCTTCAGCCAGATCCTTTGGATCTCTAGCATGCAGACAGATCTCTTGCACTCTTCTACATTTGACTCTGTGGGTGGCCATTGTAGGTCAATCTTGTAAATTTCTGTGTCCTGCTTTAAATCTGGTTCAGAGCATGTGCAGTCTCTTGAGGAGCCTTGCCCGAGCCCTGCAAGCACTGACTAATACAAGATACCAGTTCAAATTCATTCTTCAATTTTAACAAGGTCTTTACTACATAGCAATAAAACGATTGTATAAGTAAGGTAGAAATGAACTAATTAGGTCCAAAACTGACTAGCTGGTGAAAATAAGATGCTTTGTATATCCTCCAATATCTATCAATCTGCAAGAGTTGCAACCAGGAAATGGGTTAGAATTTGACACAGAAATCCAAGTGAGAATTGTTGCTGGCCTCGACTTGGATGATAGACAGGATGTGAAAATATAAGGATAAATTTGCAATGTGATCTGGAAGCAGATTTGCTGATAATGTAAGAGAAAAGAAAAGGAAGAATCAAGGATAATCCTAGGCTTCTAGTCTTCAGTATGAAAAACATGATACTAAGAAGGTATCCTTTACTTCAAAGGGGACAGTCTTGGTAAAGGAAAAATTTCAATTTTCATTATAATTTCAGAAGTACATATAATAGTGTAATGCTAAAATAAAATGGAGGGCTTACATAGGTAATTGG